>NW_025892336.1:37991-53541 GCF_002878395.1 Capsicum annuum | reverse complement strand
TCAGATGCCTGGATATGCTAAGTTTATGAAGGACCTTGTTACAAAAACAAGAATAGTAAGCTATGAACAGATGGATAATCTTCATCATTTTGGTGCTATTTCAATAAAGTCTTTGGTGCAAAAGAAAGCAGACCCCGGAGCATTCACCATCCCTTGTACTATTGGGTCACTTGATTTTGCTAAGGCTTTATGTTATCTTGGAGCTAGTATTAACCTGATGTCACTTGTTGTTTACAAGAAGTTGGGTCTGGGAGATACTACACCCACAAATATAAGATTAGTGATGACAGATAGGTTAGTGAAGCCAATTGGAATATTGTATGATGTGCTAGTAAAGGTGGACAGCTTTATATTTCCTGCAAACTTTATTATTCTAGATTATGAGGTGGATTTTCAGGTACCCATAATCTTGGGTAGACCTTTACTTGCAACTGGAAGTGTGCTTATTGATATGCGGGTTAATGAGCTCTTATTCAAGCTTAATAATGGGCAGTTCAGTTTGATGTGTGTCAGTCTATGAAGCAACACAAGGAAATAGCAGTGTTCTCTATTATTGATGTTTACTATAAGGATGAGAAAAAAGTTCCAATAGAGGAGAAGTTCGTTGTTGAAACTCTAACTGCGGTTCTGATGAATTTTGATAGTGAAGACATTAAAGAGTATGAGGAATTGGAGTTGAAGGAATTGCCAGGCCATCTACAGTATGTGTTTCTAGGCAGTGGAAACACTTTACTTATGATTATTGCAATAGATTTGAGTGAGCAGTTAGATGGAGGCACTTATTTTAGTACTTTGGATGTACAAAAGGGTGATAGGTTGGACTATTATAGATATTATTAGTATTCCTCCAGGTATTTGCACCAACAAAATTCAACTTAATAAGATTGAACACCAACTATTGAGCATCAACACTGGCTTAATCCACCAATGCAAGAGAAAAATATCATTAAATGGCTAGACGCAGGAGTTGTGTACCCTATTTTTGATAGTAAGTGGGTAAGACCCATCTACTGTGTGCCTAAGAAAGGGGGCATGACTGTTATGGCAAATGAGAAAAATAAGCTGATTTCGCTTAGGCCTGTGACTAGGTGGAGAGTTTGTATGGATTATTGTAAGCTCAACTCATAGACTCTGAAGAACCACTTCCTAATGCCTTTTATGGATTAAATGCTCGATCGATTGGCGGGAAGAGGTTGGTATTGTTTCCTAAATGGGTATTCAGGCTATAAACAGATTTGTATCGCCCTAGAGGATCAGGAGAAGACGACGTTCACTTACCCATATGGTACTTTTTCTTTTAAGCGGATGCCATTTGGTCTGTGTAATGCACCCACTACCTTTCAGCGGTGCATAATGTCTATCTTTTCCAATATGGTTAAAGATACCTTGGAGGTGTTTATGGATGACTTCTCAGTGGTAGGTGATTCTTTTGAGCTGTATTTGGTGAATCTGAGTAGAGCATTGTAGCGGTGCGAGGAATTTAATCTTGTGCTTAATTAGGAGAAATGCCACTTTATGGTGAAGGAGGGCATTGTCTTTGGTAACAAGATTTTGGCTAAAGGAATTGAAGTCGACCAGGCAAAGGTCAAAGTTATTGAGAAGCTACCACCTCCCATTTTGGTAAAGGGAGTGCATAGTTTCCTTGGCCATGCAGGCTTCTATCGGGGATTTATAAAGGACTTCTCAAAAATTGTAAACCCACTTTGCAAGCTTTTGGATAAGGAGACCAAGTTCATATTTGATGATGATTGATTGAAGGCATTTGAATGCCTTAATTGGAAATTAGTTGATGCCCCAATTATTGTTGCACTAGATTGGTCAAAGCCGTTTGAGATCATGTTTGATGCAAGCGGAGTGGCACTTGGGACTGTGCTTGGACAAAAGAGGGATAAGTTGTTTCATCCCATTTATTATGCAAGAAAAGCATTAAATGGGGATAAAAAAACTACACTGTTATTGAGCAAGAACTTCTTACAGTTGTCTATGCTTTTAAGAAGTTTTGGGCTTACTTGATGGGAGCCAAGGTGGTGGTTTACACAAATCACGCCGCCTTAAGATATTTGATGGTAAAGAAGTATGCAAATCCAAGGTTAATTAGGTGGGTTTTTTTGCTTCAATAATTTTACTTTAAAGTCAAAGATCAGAAGGGATACGAGAATCAAGTTGCATACCACCTGTCCAGACTTGAGGGAGATCAAGTAGTCAAGGATGGGCTCCAAATTGACGATGCATTTCTGGATGAGGAGATCCTGGCTGCTGTACTTGAAAGAGTCACTTGGTACGCAGACTTTGTAAATTATATGGTGAGCAAGGTTATCCCAGAGAACCTTTTTTTTAATCAAAGAAAAATATTTCTTCATGATGTTACACACTACTTCTGGGATAAGCCGTATTTGTTTTGCCATTGTGCGGATAACATTATAAGGAGGAGTATTCCATAAGTAGACATTGAGTATCCCGAAAGCTTGTCATGCTTTCCCAGTTAGGGGTCACCATGTAGATGACCAAACTGCGAGGAAAGTATTGTAGAGTGGTTGATATTGGCCGACCTTATTCAAAGATTCATATGAGTTTGTGCGGAGATGCGACCAATGCCAAAGACAAAGGTTAATCTCAAAGAACCATGAGATGCCTGTGACAAAGATGATGGAACTAGAGTTGTTTGATGTCTGGGGCATCGACTTCATGGGGCCCTTCGTGAGCTCATATGGGATGAAGTACATTGTGGTTAATGTTGATTATGTATCTAAATGGGTTAAGTCTCTTTCCTTGTCCAATAATGAAGGGAAGAGAGTTGTGGAATTCCTTAAAAGGAACATCTTCTCTTATTTTAGGGTGCCACAAACCATCATAAGCGACGGTGGATCACATTTTTTCAACCGAGTGTTTTGGGCTGCCTTGGCGAATTACGGTGTTAAGAAATATAAGGTAGAAACTCCATACCACCCACAGACTAGTGGGCAAGTGGATATTTCAAATCGAGAGATTAAATCTATTCTTTCCAAAATGGTGAATACAAGCAGACAGGATTGGTCTAGAAAGATGGATGATGCCTTGTGGGCATACAGAACATCCTTCAAGACACTCATTGGTATGTCACCGTACCAATTGGTGTTTGGAAAGTCATGTCATTTACCAATTGAATTGGAGAACAAGGCGTTGTGGACACTCCGGAGACTAAATTTAAATTGGAATGATGCCACGGAGTTAAGATTAGGACAGCTACATGAGATGGATGAGTTTCATCTCGGCATGTATGAAAGACCAGAACTATACAAAGAAACGATGAAGAATTACCATGATCGGAGGATTACAAAATGAGACTTTCAGAAGGGCGACTAGGTACTCTTTTACAACTCCTGATTGAAGTTGTTTCCAGGTAAGCCTAAATCAAAATGGTTTGGCCCATTCAAAGTTAACCAAGTCTACTCATCTGGAGTAGTGGAACTTAAAAATAAGGACGGAAGTGTCTTCAAGGTTAACGGGAAATGATTGAAGCTGTATATCGGTCCAATAGACTCAATAAAGTGCATTGCTACCATCTATCTCGATGAAGCTTGAGTAATGGAGATAACTGAGTCTTCCCGCGATAATAAATCAGGTATTAGTGGAAGGTAACCCACAAAGTGTTGTTGTAACCATAGTTAGAGTTTATTTAGTGTTTTTATGCAGTTTGATATGTTTCTGATGTGTGAAGGACTGAGAATTTAGAAAGAAAAGAGTCTCTACAGTTGAGAAGGAGCTACGGGAAGACCGACGAACCGTCAATGACCTAACGGACCACCACTGGAACCGTCAAAGCCATGGTAAAAAAATGGACATTCTGGATAAGGCTTGACAATCAAGTTGGAGAACCCTCACTCTTCCGATGGAATTTCACTTCCTCCATCAACCAGAAGCTGAAATTTGGGGGTACTAGAATTAACTGACGGACAGGTCGAGGGGCCTTCGCATCACTGACGTACCATCGGATCAACCTTCCCATCAAGGCATGAATTATATGTTTCTGGTAAGCCTCAATATTCAACCTGACGGATCTTCAGACACCCGACCTCTCGTCAGACACACGATGGATCATCAGGTCAACTGTCAACTTAATCCTAGTCAGATGGGTCGGGTCGGGTTAATTTTAAGTCTTATTTAATTTCCTGTATCTGACCCAAATGTTTTTAAATTGATAAAAAGAGGTGGTTACATATATTTCTTCTAGTTCAAATCCTAAACTTGTTCAACTTCCTCTGTATTCAAAGTATCTGGGGCCAGTTATTCCCTTTTAGGACTCTCCTTCTTCCTTTTCACTCCTACTTAAACAATACCACCCCTCTCTTCTTCTCATCATAATAAAAGTTTTCAATCACTGACAAAGGATTTAAGTTTTCTTTAGTTCTAAATTTGTAAGTGAGAAGAGTGAAGTTACTGCACCATTAAGGTATGATCACAACCTTATTCATCTTCTTAAAATTGCAAAATATAGAGTAAGTAAGTTGTTGTTTGTGAAAGAAAATTTCATCTTGCTTGTGCTTTATTCTTATTGTAATCTTAAAGTCAAACCCTGGTGTGGATTGTTCTGGGTGAAGTTTGAGTAACCCATGCATTGAAATTGAGAAAATTGTGACCGTCACAGTCTCGCTGGACAGTCAAACCCCCCGTCAAGCTATATTTTCATTATTGTTGACTAGTTTTGAATATGGCATGAAAACTTCCCCTAACCAGAGGTGGTGGTAGAACACAAAGGAGAAGAGGTGATTCGGCTAGGAGTGAGGAGGCACCTGCCTTTAATATTTAACAATGAGATAGAGCAATCCCAACACTCTCCCAGTCTAAAGAGGAGAGTGAGAGCAGCATCAGTAGTACCAGTTCGAGCCCATACGAGAAAGGGGACAACACATCAAACCCTAGCCTTATTGAGGCGAATACTGGCCTTATTGAGACAGAAACTAGGGAGATCAATATGATTAAGAGCAAGGATCTGCAAACAAGAGAGGCACTTAGATGGGAAGTAAAAGTTGCAAGGGACAAAATACCTTGATGGCTTGGAACCCACTGCAAATAGGCCAATCAGAGGACAATCCCTAAAGAGTATCAGATAGTGACCTCTGAGTTGCATGAATATCTAGAGTTAGAGTGGCGATTCAACGAGTATGAGTTAGCTTGGATGAGTAAGCCTCAAGGTTCATATCAACCACATCTTGTAAGGGAGTTTTTCGCCAATTACTTGGTATTGGCAGAGAAAGATTGTCCCAAGTGATCAAAGATTTCAAACTATCCTAACAGAGAGTCATCTGACTCAGTCTGCAAAATCTCTACTACATCTCAAAACTGTTCTGAAAACTGGGACAAGTCCCCCAGCAGACCAAACCAATAGAATAATATAATCTAAAATAACAGGTGTTCAAGAACAAAGAAGGCCCATCACTAAACGAATCACTTCTCTCTAGAATACTCTACTGATTAGCCGGACCCTTGTACTAAGCCTCCAAACCTGAGAGGTAGGGGGTCAATATAGATGTACTGGTATGCAGAGTAGATCCAAAATACTAATTTATATTCAACAAATATAAGAGCAATTTAAGACAGTTCATAAATATATCATATAGTAAGAAATCTCATGGGCATTTTCGAAAGACTCTGTAAAATTATCTGAACTCTGTGACACTCTTCGTTTTACTTCTGAGCTAGGTGGTATACCCTACAAATCTAAAACTCCATGGGCTATATGGAATCCATCATTGACTCGGTGGGGAAGCCTCCAACCCAGGTATGCCACAAGAGTTAGAGTTTGTAACTCTGCTATGCCACACGACCGTTGCCAGCGTAAAATAATATACCCGAATCGGCAAATCATGGTTTTAGGCTAAGAGTTACTTGAACTAAAGCCCTATTTGGGTAACCACCTAACCCTATCTAAGCCCATTTTTAACTCTTTAAAGTATGCATTCTCTGAAAATATATTCTGAAAACATACTCTGTTATGGCATACATGTTTATGGAATCGTGGTACCATTGACTTGCAAGTCACGTCTCTGAGCCATTAATAGCATATAATAATCTCTGTTTTCAAAAATTAAGTTTGGGACCACCAAATAAATAAACCAATTCAAAGAAACTCTTTCTCATACCTCATGTAAACACATGCAAGGCACTCTCTTTGTCAAACATTTCAATTATACAAGGTAGTCATGTAAAATTTTTCAATCACATACAACTCTTTCTCATTTAAAATAAGGTTGTAATTATATCAAGAAGTTCCCTCTCATCATCTATAAATCATGTTCAAATACTAAAGTATTGAGAAAACTAGTTTCAAAATCATAAATCATGTTTTTCAAACCATTCACAATAAGATCATAAACTTTAATTTATCACAAGAGAGAGACTTCATAATCTGTACTCTCAAACAAATCTTAAATTTCAATTTCATACATATACATATACATATACTTGTAAATCAATTTAAGGGGATGAGGCCTAAAGGCCAAAACAACAATATCAATAAGATGCATAAAGCATAATAAAAACCATGGAGTTCAAACCACTTTTACAAATTTATACTTTATAATTTTTAAATCATAATTGAGTGTTTCAATAAGCCCATGTATTTTTAGGATAAACCACACGTGCCTCAATTTGGAAATTTGATGATAGGATCTTGAAGCCCACTGGTTGGGACCTAAAACTTCAGGACGATGTTCCACAATCGCGCTATGCTACTAGAATTTGACAATTTCTAAATAGGCCCCCCTCCATGATGCGCTAAGCAATAAAATAACGGTGTTTTACAACTAGAAAGCTCATTTAATTTTCCACATGATAAAAAGCCAAAATTAGGGTAATTATATATGGTTTAAATGTTACTCTATTTGGAAGTCAAAAATGAGACTAAGTTTCTTTGACACAATTCTAGTCATTTAACTCCAAGAGAATATTAGCATGAGCTAATGCATGGACAATTTTTTTTACAGGGTGTTACATTATCCCCCCTTGGGATCATTCATCCTCAAATGATGACGCATGACAAAGGCAAGCACGTTTTAAAGTATACTAAGGCCATAAAAGAATAAGACAAGGATTGTACCTTCTATTTTGTCATCCACAGGATCAAACAAGTGTGGGTATCTATCTGTCATGTCATTTGCTGATTCCCAAGTTGTTTCCTCAACTTCCTTATTTCTCCACAACACCTTAACCGATACTATCTCTTTGCTCCTCAACTTCCAAACTTGGCGATCTAAGATTGCAATAGGTTCCTCTTCATATGCTAATGAGTCTGTCACCTTGATCTCCTCTACAGGAAATACTAGGGAATGGTCTCCAATACATTTCTTCAGCATGGATATGTGAAATACTGGATGAACAGAGCCCAAACTTGCAGGCAACTCTAACTTTTAAGCAACTCCCCTTATCCTTCTAAAAATTTGGTATGGCCCTATATAGCGAGGACTCAGCTTACCTCTCTTCTCAAAATGCATTACTCCTTTCATAGGAGTAACTTTGAGAAACACCCAATCACCAACCTCAAACTCTAAGTCTCTTCTCCAAAAATTGGGGTAGGACTTCTATCGACTTTGGGCTGTCTTAAGTCATTCTCTAATAATTTTCACGTTCTCCATTGCCTGACGAACAAGATCAAGCCCAAATAACTGAGTCTCACCCACTTCATACCACCCTATTAGCGACCTACATCTTCTTCCATACAATGCCTTAAAAGGAGCCATCTTAATACTGGCATGGTAGCTGTTATTATATGAAACTATATGAATGGTAAGTGATCCACCCAACTACCCTTGAAGTCAATTATGCAGGCCCTTAACATATCCTCAAGAGTTTAAATAGTGAGCTCAGCTTGCCCAGCAGTCTGAGGGTGGAATACAATACTTAGGTTCACTTGGGTACCTAAACCCCTTTGAAAAGACCTCCAAAACTGCGAATAGAATTGCATACCTTGGTCAGATATGATGGATACAGGTGCTCCATGCAAGTGGACTATCTCCTTAATGTACATCTTGGCATAGTCATCTCCCGAATAGTTAGTTCTGATAAGCAGAAAGTGGGCTTACTTGGTCATTCGATCAATAATCACCCAAATTGAATCATACGAGATTTGGGACCTCGAAAGTCCCGTGATGAAGTCTATATTGATCATCTCCTATTTCCACAAAGGCAAGGCTATCTCTTGGGAAGTACCACCTGGCCTCATATGCTCTACTTTCACTTGTTGACAATTCAGACACTTGGCAACAAAATTAGCCACATCATGCTTCATATTATTCCACCAGTAAATAGCTTTTAGATCATGATACATCTTAGAGAGCCTGGGTGAACAACATACCTCGAAGTGTGAGCTTCATCAAGGATCCTCTTTCATAACCCATCTACAATTGGAGCACATAGTCTGCCCTAATATCTCAAAACTCTATCACCACTAATTTTAAAAGACATCACTTTCTGTTGACCCATATCTTTCTTGATCTGCATCAAGATGGGATCTTCAACCTGCTTCTCTTTAACTTCAGCACAAAGGGAAGATTTATCTACGTCATGAACAAAAACTGCCCCATCTTCAGAATCCAAAGTCGCACTCCTAGATTTGTAAGTCAGTGAAAATCCTTCACCATCTCCATCTTTCCTTTTGCAACATACGAAAGACTGCCCATTTAAAACCTACTAAGGGCGTCGGCTACCACATTTTCCTTGCCCAGATGGTAGTGTAGGCTCTTGTCATAATCCTTTAAAAGTTCTAACCAACGCCGTTGCCTGAGGTTCAATTCTTTTAGCCAGAAAATGTACTGCAAACTCTTGTGGTCAGTAAATATATCAACATGTACCCCATAAGATAATGCCGCCAGATTTTGAGCGTAGATACCACAGCCGCTAACTCCAAGTCATTGGTGGGGTAATTTCGCTCATGCACTTTTAATTGCCTAGATGCATAAGCCACCACTTTACCATGCTGCATAAGTACACACCCAAGTCCCACACGGGATGCATCACAGTACACAACAAACCTTTTCGTACCTTTCGAAAGAGTCAAAATAGGAGCAGTTTCCAACGTATCCTTTAACTTCTCAAAACTATTCTCACAGAAGTTAGACCATATGAACTTTATCTTTTTCTGAGTCAACTTAGTAAGTGGTATACCTATGGAAGAAAAACTATCTTTTGTAATACCCTGCCAAACCCAAGAAGCTTCGAATAACGGTTGGAGTCATAGGTCTAGGCTATTTTCTCACTGCCTTAATCTTCTGGGGATCAACCTTAATCCCATCACTAGACATGATATGCCCCAAGAAATAAATAACATTAAGCCAGAATTCAAACTTGAAAAATTTTGCATTCTACTCATGATCTTTGAGAGTCTGAAGGATGATTCTGAGATGATTGGTATGGTCCTCCTCACTCTTGGAATAAATTAGAATATCAACAATGAAAACTATAACAAATAGATCTAGAAACTGATAGAACACCCTATTCATAAGGTCCATGAAAACCGCAGGGATGTTAGTCAACCCAAAGGACATGTCTAAGAATTCATAATGACTGTATCGGGTTCCGAAAGCTGTTTTAGGAATATCTGACTCTCAAACCTTCAACTGATGGTATCCCAAATGAAGGTCTATTTTTGAAAAATAATTAGCACCCTGAAGTTGGTCAAAAAGATCATCAATTCTAGAAAGAGGATATTTTTTTAACAGTGACCTTATTCAGCTGATGGTAATCTATACACATACACAGAAAACCATCTTTCTTTCACACGAAGAGTACCGGTGCACCCCAGGGAGAAACACTAGGATGGATAAAACCTTTATTTAGATGATCTGCTAGCTACTCTTTTTACTCTTTCAACTCTGCAGGAGCCATTCTATATGGCAGAATAGAGATGGAACAGGTATCTGGCAATAAATCAATACCAAAATCTATCTCCTTATCAGGTGGTATTCCTGGGAAATCATCTGGAAAAAATTTTGGGAACTCATTCACCACAGGGATGGACTGAAGAGAAGGGCTCTCAGTATTCGAATCTTTAATCCGAATAAGATGATACAAACAGCCCTTAGAAATGACTTTACAGGCTTTAAGATAAGAGATGAACTTCTCTCTAGGTGCTAAAGAATACCCCTCCCATTCTATTCCTGGTTCATTTAAGAAAGAGAAAGTAACCTTTTGGGTTCTACAATTTAGTATGGCATAGCACGAATAAAGCCAATCCATTCCTAAGATAGCTTTAAAATAAACCATGTCTAAGTCTACAAGGTCTGCCGCAGTATCTCGACCACAAATAGTCACCACACAATTTCTATACACCCTCCTAGCCACAACAGAGTCTCCCACAAGAGTGGAAATAGAAAAAGGTTCGGCAATTACATCAGGCTGAAACCCAAAACCAATAGCCACATAAAGGGTCACATAAGACAAGGTAGACCCGGGATCAAGTAACACATAAACATTATGGGAAAAAATTTGTAATATACTAGTAACTACATCTGGTAAGGCCTCTGCCTCTTAGCGGTTAGTCAAGGCGTACAATTGGTTGTGGCCATTTTCGACAGATGAAGTGGCACCCTCCTGAGGTGGTAGTGGTACAAAAAAACTATGACTTGACTCCACCAATATTACCCTTTCCTGGCAGACAATCTCTCTGGATATGGCCTAGCTAGCCGCACGAATAACACACCATAGCACCAAACTGATATCTTCCTGGATGATTCCTCCCATATTTCTCACAGTGAGGGTATGTTCGAGAGGTCTGAGCTACACTTTCTTGAGACTATGAACCCTGCATCATCAGCCCATATGTATATTGAAAATCTTGAGTGTGCTGTTTGACTAGGGTTTTAGTCACCAGGGCACTGTCTGCAGACTGTGCATTACCCCAATTCTTCCTTTTTTGCCACTTGTTACCCCAATTCCCACTCTGCTACTAACTGTAGCTCTGGTCTGCTATTTTGGCTCTCTTTGTCTATCTGTCCTTCTCTCTAGATTCAGCAATTTTCTTTTTCTTTTCCTTAAATTGTTGTATGTTGACTGATAGCCAGGTAAAATCCATGTCCTGATTCAACATTGCTCCCTGACATTCTAGGACTAAGTCATCTAAAAGACCGGATGTAAATTTCCTTATTTGGGCTCTCATGTTACTAGTCATCTCTGGAGCATAACGGGCTAGTTATTTGAAACTCAGAGTGTACTCCTGGAAACTCATCTTACCTTGCTTTAGATTCATAAACTCTTCATCTTTGGCCTCTATCAGCTCGAGAGGAAAGAATCGAGCAATAAAGGCTTCCATAAAGTTGGCCCAAACTGTGGGCTCAGCATGCTCACTCTTTGAATCTTCCTACTCATTATACCATTGGTTCTCTACATCTTTGAGCTGGTAAGCCACTAACTCAACCCCCTCTACCTCATCTACATGCATCACCTTAAAGATCGTCTCCATCTCGTCCACAAACTCTTGTGGATCCTCTTCTACCTTGGTACCAGTAAACTTGGGCGGGTTCATCCTCATAAACTGGCCCACTATTGTAGCCTCAGACATAATAGATATATACCCAATATCTTCTGGCTGTTGAGTTTGTGTGGCTACCAACTGGCAAGCCTATGAATGGATTGTTTCCCTTTGTAACATGCGAAAGACTGCCCATAGAAAACCTACTGAGGGCGTCGGCTACCATATTTCCCTTGCCTGGATGGTAGTTTAGGATCTTGTCATAATTCTTTAAAAGTTCAAAACAACACCGTTGCCTGAGGTTCAATTCTTTCAGCGAGAAAACATACTACAAACTCTTGTGGTCAGTAAATATATCAACATTCACCCCATAGAGATAATGCTGCTAGATTTGGAGCCTAAACACCACAGCCGCTAACTACAAGTCATGGGTAGGGTAATTTCACTCATGCACTTTTAACTTCCTAGACGCATAAGCCACCACTTTACCATGCTGCATAGTACACACCCAAGTCCCACACGGGATGCATCACAGTATACAACAAACCCTTTCGTACTTTCCGAAAGAGTCAAAATAGGAGCAGTTGCCAACTTATCTTTTAACTTCTCAAAACTATTCTCACAGGAGTCAGACCACACGAACTTTACCTTTTTCTGAGTTGACTTAGCAAGTGGTATACCTATGGAAGAAAAACTATATACAAATCTTCTGTAATACCCTGCCAAACCCAAGAAGCTTCGAATATTGGTTGGAGTCATGGGTCTAGGCTATTTTCTTACTGCCTCAATCTTCTGGGGATCAACCTTAATCCCATTACTAAACATGATATGCACCAAGAAAGAAATAGCATTAAGCCAGAATTCAAACTTGGAAAATTTTACATATAACTCATGATCTTTGAGAGTCTGAAGGATGATTAAGAGGTGATTGGCATGGTCCTCCTCACTCTTGGAATAAATTAGAATATCAACAATGAAAACTATAACAAATAGATCTAGAAACTGATGGAACAGCCTATTCATAAGGTCCATGAAAGACGCAGGGGTGTTAGTCAACCCAAAGGACATGACTAAGAATTCATAATGACCATATCGGGTTTCAAAAGATATTTTAGGAATATCTGACTCTCCAACCTTCAACTGATGGTATCCCGAATGAAGGTATATTTTTGAAAAATAATTAGCACCTTGAAGTTGGTCGAAAAGATCATCAATTCTAGAAAAAGGATATTTTTTTAACAGTGACCTTATTCAGCTGACGGTAATCTATACACATACAAAGGGAACCATCTTTCTTTCGTACGAAGAGTACCAGTGCAACCCAGGGAGAAATACTAGGTTGGATAAAACCTTTATTTAAAAGATCTGCTAGCTGCTCTTTCAACTCTTTCAACTCTGCAGGAGCCATTCTATATGGCAGAATAGAGATGGGATAGATATCTGGCAATAAATTAATACCAAAATCTATCTCCTTATCAGGTGGTATTCCTGGGAAATCATCTAGAAAAACTTTTGGAAACTCATTCACCATAAGGACGAACTAAATAAAAGGGCTCTCGATATTCAAATCGTTAACCCAAATAAGATGATACAAACAGCTCTTAAAAATGAGTTTACAGGCTTTAAGACAAGAGATGAACTTCCCTCTAGGTGCTAAAGAATGTCTCTCCCATTCTATTGTTGGTTCATTTGGGAAAGAGAAATTAACCTTTTGGGTTCAATAATTTAGTGTGGCATAGCACGAATAAAGCCAATCCATCCCTAAGATATCTTTAAAATCAACCATCTCTAAGTCTACGAGGTCTATCGCAGTATCCCAGCCACAAACAGTCACCATATAATTTCTATACACCTTCTAGCCACAACAGTCTCTCATTGGAGTGGAAATAGAAAAAGGTTCAGCAATTACATCGGGCTCAAACCCAAAATCAATAGCCATATAAAGGGCCACGTAATACAAGGTAGACCCGAGATCAAGTAACATATAAACATCACGGAAAAAGTTTTGCAATATACCAGTAACTACATCCAGTGAGGCCTCTTCCTCTTGGTAGTTTGTCAAGGCGTATAATCAGTTGTGGCTATTTCCTGCGGCTGAAATGGCACCCTTCTGAGATGGTGGTGGTGTAGAAGAATTAGTCTGTGACTTGGCTCCACCAATATTACCCTTTGCTGCCTGACATTCTCTCTAGATATGGCTTGGATGGTCGCATGAATAACATACCATAGCACTAAACTGATAGCTCCCTAGATGATTCCTCCCATATTTCTCACTGTACGGGTATGTTTGAGAGGTCTGAGCTACACTTTCTTGAGACTGTAAACCCTGCATCCTTGGCCCCTGCCTGTACTAAAAATCCTATGTGTGCTGTCTGGATGGGGTTTTGGTCACTGGGCCACTGGATGCAACTGTGCATTACCCTAATTCTTCTTCTTTTGCCATTTGTTACCCCAATTCCCACTCTGCTGTTGACTGTAGCTCTGGTCTGCTATTTTGGCTCTCTTTGCCTGTCTGTCCTTCTCTCTAGATTCAGCAATTTTCTTTTTATTTTCCTTAACTTGCTGCATGTGGACTGATAGCCTGGAAAAATCCATATCCCAATTCAATATTGCTCCCTGACATTCCAGCACTAAGTTATCTAAAAGAAAGGATACAAATTTCCTTATTTAGGCTCTATGTTACTAGTCATCTCTGAAGCATAATGGGATAGTTGGTTGTACCTTAGAGTGTACCCCTGGACACTCATCTTACCCTGCTTTAGATTTATAAACTCTTCATCTTTGGCCTCCCTCATCTTGAGAGGAAAGAATCGATCAAGGAAGGCTTTCATAAACTTGACCCTAATTGTGGGCTCAGCATACTCACTCTTTGAATCTTTCCACTTATTATATCATTGGTTCTCTACATCCTTGACCTGGTAAGCCGCTAACTCAACCTCTTCTACCTTATCTAAATGAATTACCTTAAAGATATTCTCCTTCTCATCCACAAACTCCTATGGATCCTTTTCTACCTTGGTACCAATAAACTTGGGCGGGTTTATCCTCATGAACTGGCCCACTCTTTTAGCCTCAGACATAATAGATGTAGATGCAATATCTTCTGGTCGTTGAGTCTATGTGGCTATGATCTGGCAAGCATGTTAATGGACTATTTGAATTCTGCAATAGATACCTCTCTTTTTCGAGGTTGAGTATGGTTAGTCTCTATTCAGGAAGCTCTGGGTGCCCTAAGTGGGCTGGTCTGAGTAGGTAGGTAGGACTCCCAGAGTAGCATCACTCTCCAGAGTCTAAGCTCTATTTTGGGTCCTCATCCCTCAGTAGAACAGAGATCATCGATCTGTGCATTCTGATCGATAGTACGATGGGGAGGAATGTTTGTTTTTCTGAAACACAAGAGATCATCGATTAGGAGACAACTCAGACTCTGAAGCACGAACTAAACCATAAAGAAGAGAAACATTCCTAAATGCCTAGTAGCCTTCTTCTTATAAGTGTGGTGCGCTACACACCCATAAACAAGATTTTACCCAAAGCAATTTCGCAGACACGATAGGACCATTGACCGTACTCTGATACCAAGTTTGTCACAACCCGAACTAGGGCCTGGCCATGACAGATATCCCAAACCATAAAGGCCCAAATGTCCTAATCTATTTGGTAGTCATGCACAATATTTAAACAATAAAAGAATATATGGAAATATAATCTGATATGGAAACATGGTCATTAACTCTGAGTTTTAAGACATGAGAATGAAAGTTACAATTCAAAACGTCTGAATAAGATTTGACTCAGTCTGTGAAATCCCTACTACATCTTAAAACTGTTCTGAAAACTGGGACATGGCCCCCAGTAGACCAAACCAATGGAATAACATAAGCTAAAATAACAGGCCTTCTGGAATAAAGAAGGCTCACCACTAAATAGATCACTTCTCTCTGGAATACTCTACTGATTAGTTGGACCCTTGACTAAACCTCTAAACCTAGGAGGTAGAGGGTCAATACAGATATACTGGTATGCAGAGCAGATCTAAAATACTAATTTATATTCAACATATATGAGAGCAATTTAAAATAGTTCATAAACATATCATATAGTAAGAAA
>NW_025892336.1:13782-34991 GCF_002878395.1 Capsicum annuum | reverse complement strand
CTAAGATCAATAAAATAAGAGGTTTTGTCGTTATAGAACATGGAATAAGCAATGATAAATTAATATAAATAGAAAAGGAAAGGGAGAAAATACAAAAAAATAGAAGAGAAAAGTCATACAAAGTTATATACAAATCACTACCCCCCCTCCCTTTTTGTATTTCCTTAATTGAATTTTGGTTGATTAGGACGAAGTTCCTTAAAAACCTCCGCCTTCTTTAAAATATCTTGAACAGTTCCTGTAAGTTGATCCTCCTTTTCAAGGAAATATAAAATAGCAGGAACATTTAAATAAGTTTGATTCTTTATCGGATCATAAAAATCCACTTTCCTAAGAAATGACAACTTGGTCCATAAAATGATCAAATCAATTAAAGATATAAGTCCTCCTTTTTCTTCTTTCTTCCTGAAAATGAAAAAGAAACCATTCATATCCCATAACTCAAGTTGGATAACTTTCAAACAGTTCAAAGGAAAATCTTTTGGCAATTTCATTTATTGAGTGATTTTTCCTCCTTTTTTGTTTGTCTCATTTAAAATCGGATCCTTCAGTCTGATCCAGTTATTAAGACAATTAAAAGGTGTTTCCTTGTTCTGGGATCCTTTCTTTGGTTTTATTTTAAATTATTGAGTTTAGATATTACTTCGGTGTTTTTTAATCCTTTCAAAATGGCAACAACATACCCTTTTTGCGATTTCTAGGAAAGAATTCTACAAGATGATGGATTCCCTATGAAATACTTTGGATCGAAAAATTTTGATCAATTCAAAGAAATTTTGGAATTTTTAACTTGCACGATTTGGATTCTTTTGATTTCCATACCGAAGATATATTTATAAAGTTGTTTCAATTTTTTTATTGATTGGCATTAAACCTAGACCCTTCCCCTGAGAAATAAATTAATACTTTCTACTCGAGCTCTATTATGGACTATTTACATTACAATACAACAAAAAATAAGGGGTTCTAGTGAAACAGAACCAATGATGTCGAGCCAAGAGCACCTTCATTCCTACATAAAATGGTGGATGTACAAATCCATAATGGATCGTGTCCTTCAAGTCACACATTGCTTTCTACCACATCATTTCAAATGAAGTTTTACCAAAACATTCCTCTAAGAACTAGTATGGAATTGATTTAATTATGGAATCATGAATTGTAATACCCCATATATTTCTAAGCTAGGAAGTGAATAAGTATTCCTACGTATGAAGTCTTCTATCCTGTGATTCATACTTGAGTACATGACATTCAATGAATGTCCTAGTGATAGGATAGCCTATGATGCATTAATCATGTTTATATGAGTCATTTAAGGTAATACAAGCTAAGAGATTTTGAATCCATTAAGTTTTAGTATTTGATTTTGCAAGGGTCATCTTTGAATGAGTATAAATCGATGTTAATGTGGTATTTTGGATGATTTAGACCCACCAAATTATAGAGAATTGAATTATCTTTCCAACTATACCAATTTCGCCTTAATCCAATACCCGAGCGAAAAGTTATGCCTATTTTTGTGAGAGACAGTAAGCATAGGCGATTAGTTAGGCGCCGCCCAACCCAACCATAGGTGATTGGTTAGGCTCCGCCCAACCCAAGCATAGGCGATTGGTTAGGCGTCACCTAACCTAGCTTAGGCAATCACTTGGGCGCCGCCTAAGTCAATTTCAGGTGCTAAAAACACTCCATTTTGAGTTATTTTAAGGGTAATTAAGTCTTTTAACACTCCTTAACCCTATGAAATATATAGCTTCTAAACATATTACAACCCTATTATCATCTCAAGCTCATCATCCAAGAGCACTAAAAGAGAAAAACAACTATGGTTGTGTAACTAAGCTTGAAGATCCGATTTCAAGGAAATTTCTCCATCAATCATCAAGAATCTTTCCTTCTAAGGTACGCGTGAGTTGATTTATGGATCCCTTTCATCCATAAAGCTCAAAAACCCTCTTTTTCATTATAAAGTATGATTTCTATATTGTTGGGTGTTGATGATCATGTTGTTGATATTGGGTGGTTCTCTAGATGGAATCTTTATATGTTTTTTTTATTTCATGATATCATATGAGTTGGAAACATGTAAATTTGGTTGTTCATAATGTATAATTTGATTATTTTACGTATGCTTAAGATGTGCATGTAAGGTGTTTGATAAAATGCCTAAGAAACTAGAAATCATGCAATATAGCTAAATTGTGACTAAGTGAAGGATTCATGATATGCCCTTACATTCCAATGACTTCTATATTGTTAATGTGCCTTGTAAATGTTGTTGGAATACTCATGAACTATTCTTATGAGATTATGCTATGTTTACTTGCAAATCCTACTTATGAACAAGATGTATGATAACCATGCAATCCACATGAACTTTCATGCTATTGGTATGTGTTGCCAAAATGATAATGCAATGAACATGCTATTAAGATTGTGCAAGTACTTCCATGTGATATGAAATCCTTTCCATGCAATACATTGTTGATAACCATGCTTAGTATGAGATCTCTACTTATGATATTATAAATTATGGACTCTACTCTTATGATCAAGTCAGTCATATGTGTCAGTTTCCTTCCATCAAGTCCTGCGGGAACTTGTACCTAAAAACTATAGTTGTATGCCTAGATCCATGTCATGTTTCATGATATCCGAACTCAAGCTATGATTTCATAAACTTCAGTCAGTCATATGACTCAGGAAAACCTCATGATCTTAGTCAGTTGTCAGATATCGGTAACATTCTGCCAGTCAATAAAATTCAGTAAGATTAAGTCATGCACAGTCAGTTATTCATATCCAGTCCCTCTAGATAGGAGTAGAGGTTAGCACTGAGTGAACTCAAGGATAGGAACTCACCCGCCAGTTCAGGGTGTGATTTTTGGTAGTCATCCTTGTGTTCCAGAACTACGTAGCCAGCGTAGGTTGAGATAGCTTAACCTGTCATATTAGGGTTGATAAGGTGGCTTAACCTTTCAGTTTAGGGTTCCCAACTTTCTCATTGAGTACCTGCCAGTTAAGGGTCATTCACAGGCTGTCCTTACCCGTGGCATTGTATTAACACCCCTCCAGTTGGGGCAGAGATTGGACCCCAACTTAGCCATAACGAAATACATAGGGCATGTCAAGTAAACACTACTTCCCATAGTTTCAGTATCAGTCTCAGTAAAAGAAATCAGGGCGTCCTTTAGATTTCAGTATATACAGGTCTGTCAAATACAATCGTCCATGTTATCAGTTTCAGTATCAGTTATGACAGTTATCAGTAAACTATGTATTAGCATACAGGTTATGCTATCACGTATTCACGGTCCCAGTTTTTATTTATGTGTGTTTGCACTCCCACGTTCATATTAGTCAGTCAGTGTTGTTCATGCATGAAACCCTTTATGTTCAGCCTACCCTTTATGTAATGACGCATTTGCATTATGGTGCTTTCTTTTTATGTTACACCATAGGTTCTGAGACACGAGCTCCAGCCCAGCAATAGCGGTAGCATTTCAGTCGCAGAGACACAGTGAGTCCTCATTGATTTGAGGACAATATGATTTTGATTCATTTATTTATTTCTTTAGTTTAGTTTTACGAAGTTCATTGGAGACATGTTCCTTCAACTCCTTATTCAGATAGTTTAGGGGCTTTCAGATTTATGTTCAGATCTACGTTCAGATTGAGTTGTTTTGGGTATTTTCCCCCACGTGATTGTATTCAATTAAACCTTATGGCCTTACAGTTCTATGTATTCTACATTATTATATCATGATTTGCAGTATACAGGTACAGATATTAGTCATGTGTTAGCTTGTGGTCCCTTGGGGTCATGAGCACCATGTAGCATTCCGGTTCAGCGAATCAGGGGGTTACAAACTTGGTATCAGAGCCAAAGGTTCAATAGAGTCCTAGGAAGTTTGAAAGCCGCATCTAGTAGAGTCTTGTACATGGGTGTGTTACGCGCCACATTTATGTGCAGGAGGCTATAAGATATTTTAGGAATAGTCCCCTTTCTTCATTATTCATGTCATGCTAGTGAGAATAATCACAAGTTAAACTCTTAGTCTAATCCATTCTTTTCTTATTCCAGACCATGGCCCCAAAGAGAAGAAACCAACCAGCTCCTCAGCTCGAAGATCCTTTGAGTGAACATGTTTCCCATGTGGATTTTAGAGCCGCATTTACCATCCTCAGCTCGAAGATCCTTTGAGTGAACATGTTTCCCATGTGGATTTTAGAGCCGCATTTACCATACTTGGTCAATCCATGGATGCATAGAATAACCATCCACCAATCATTCCGACCAATCCAGTGGCCACTCCCAAATAAGCTAGGGTTCGGGACTTCACCCGGATGAACCCTCCATCTTTCCATGGGTCTAAGTCTGATGAGGACCCTCAGGAGTTCATTGACCAAGTCCAGAAGGTCATCGACATCATGGGTGTTACTTCTATTGAGAGTGCTGAGTTAGATGCCTACCAGTTATAGGATGTTGCTCATGATTGGTACAAAAAATAGAAGTATGAGAGGTTAGATGATACAGGCCTTATCAAGTGGGAGGAATTTGTCACAGCCTTCTTAGACAGATTCTTTCCCCAAGAGTTGAGGAAAGCCAAAGTTCTTGAGTTCATCAACCTTAGGCAGGGGAATATAATGGTTAAGGAGTATTCTCTCAAATTTACTCAGCTAGTCAAGTATGCTCCTTATGTGGTTGTAGACAATAGAGCTAAGATGAGCAAGTTCGTGTCAGGGGTCAATGATAGCGTGGTAAATGAGTATAGGTCTGTGATATTGATCGGTGATATGACCTTAGCCAGACTAATGACCGATGCCCAATAAGTAGAAGAGCAGAAGTTTAAGACTAGGGAGAGGCAGAACAAGAGAGCAAGGACAGGTAATTTCAACTTTGCTTACCCCAAGTTAGATGGAGGAAATCGTTCATAGTTTCTCTCTAAGTCAACCGTTCCAGCTCCTTCCTCTTCTAGCGCTCCAGTGCCAAAGTTCAGAGACGGTAATAGAAACAAAGCTCCAGGCTCTAAATCTCAGGGCAGTGTTAGCAGTACCCGAATGAATCCCCTTTGTCAGACTTGTGGTAAGAACCACAAGGACATTTGCAGAGTCGGTAGTGATATCTGTTTTGGTTATGGAAAGCTAGGCCACAGGATTAGGGAGTGTCTGCAGTTAAGTCTTTAGGGTCAGTAAAATCATTCTACGGCTCAGTCCAGTCGCCCAAACCAGTAGGGTACCATTTCCAGTGCTACCAGTAGGCAACACCCAAATAGACTCTATACTCTTTAGTCCCGGCAGGATCAGGAAAATTCTCCTGATGTTGTTACTGGTACGTTACAGATTTTCCATGTTCACGTTTATGCTTTACTAGACCCAGGTTCATCTTTGTCTTTTATTACTCTATACATAGCAGGCAATTTCAGAATTAGTCCCGAAGTCCTAGCAGAGCCCTTCTCAGTCTCTACCCCAGTGGGTAAAAATATCATAGCCCGGTGAGTATACAGGAACTGCCCGGTAATGATATCTCAGAAATCTACGTCAGTAAATTTAGTGGAGTTATAGATGACTGATTTTGATGTCATTATTGGCATGGATTGGATTCATTCCTGCTATGCCAAAGTCGACTGCAGAAATAGGATAGTTCAGTTTTATTTCCTGAATGAGCTCATCCTAGAGTGGAAGGGTGGCATTTCAGCGTTCAGGGGTCAACTTTTCCTACTTTTGGGCAAGGAAAATGATTTCTAAGGGGTGTGTGTATCATCTCGTGCATGTTAAAAATTCTAGTTCTGAATCTCCCAGCCTTGAAATAGTCCCTGTTGTTAATGAGTACTCAGATGTCTTTCCCGAAGATCTTCCAGGCATTCCTCCCAACAGGGAAATAGACTTCGGCATAGACCTTCTTCCGGATACTCAACCTATTTCTATTCTTCCATATAGAATGGCACCAGCAGAACTCAAGGAACTGAAAGATTAGTTAAAGGATCTCTTAGATAAGGGATTCATCAGACCCAATGCTTCCCCATGGGGTGCGCCAGTATTATTCGTGCGCAAGAAAGACGGTTCTCTCAGGATGTGTATTGATTACCGTCAACTCAACAACGTTACGGTAAAGAACAGATATCCTCTTCCCAGGATTGATGATCTATTTGACCAACTTCAGGGTGCCAGTTACTTCTCTAAGATAGACCTCAGATTGGGCTATCATCATCTCAGAGTTAGAGAATGTGATATTTCGAAGACAGCTTTTCATACTCGGTATGGTCACTTTGAATTTTTAGCCATATTATTTGGTCTTACCAATGCCCCTATAGCTTTTATGGATTTGATAAACCGTGTGTTCAAGCAAAACTTAGACATGTCTGTCATAGTCTTCATAGATGATATTCTGGTCTATTCTCGCACAGAGCATGATCATTCAGACCATCTCAGGATTGTTCTTTACACTCTTGGGGATCACCAATTCCCTAAGTTTAGCAAGTGCTAATTTTGGATAAGATTAGTAGCATTCCTTGGCCATATTGTGTTCGGTGATGGCATTAGAGTAGATCTTTAGAAAATTGAGGTAGTAAGAAATTGGCCCAGACCCGTATCTCCATCAGATATTAGGAGTTTCTTGGGTTTGGTTGGCTATTACAGATGGTTTGTTGAGGGATTTTGTTTTATTGCATCTCCCATGTCCAGATTGACTCAGAAGAAGATTAGGTTTTAGTGGTCAGATTCATGCGAGAAGAGATTTCAAGAATTGAAGACTCGACTCACCTCCGCTCCAGTTCTAGCTATTCCAGATGGTTCAGACGGTTTTGTAGTCTATTGTGATGCATCCAGAGTAGGTTTAGGTTGTGTCCTCATGCAGCATGATAAGGTCATAGTCTACGCCTCCAGACAGTTAAATCCACATGAGAAGAATTATCCTACTCATGATCTTGAATTAGCAGTGGTAGTTTTTGCCTTGAAGATTTGGAGGCATTATCTCTATGGAGTTTATGTAGATGTCTTCACAGACCATAAAAGCCTCCAGTATGTCTTTTCCCAGAAAGATCTCAATCTTTGCCGGAGAAGGTGATTAGAGCTCTTGAAGGATTAAGACATGAGTGTTCTTTATCATCTGGGCAAGTCCAATGTTGTCGCCGATGCTCTCAGTCTACTCTCCATGGGTAGTATTTCTCACGTTGAGGATAGTAAGAAAAAGTTGGCTTAGGATATCCATCAGCTTGCCAGACTAGGCGTTCACTTAGTCGATTCTTCAGAGGGTGGTGTATGTGTTCATAGTAGTTCAGAGTCATCCCTAGTTTCCGAGGTGAAAGAGAAACAAGATAGGGATCCTAGACTTGTCAAGCTCAAAGAGTCAGTTCAGAATCAAAAAGTTAAGGTTTTCTCCCAAGGGGGAGATGGTGTTCTTCGTTGTCAGGGTCGTCTATGTGTTCCAGGTGTAGATGAATTAAAGTAGCGAATACTTGCAGAAGTGCATGGTGCGCGATACTCTATTCATCTAGGGGCCACTAAGATGTACCACGACATGCGGGAGATCTATTGGTGAAGTGGGATGAAGAGAGATATTGTAGAGTTTATGGATAAGTGCTCTACATGTCAGCAGGTTAGGATAGAGCATCAGAAACCTAGTAGTTCCATGCAAGAGTTCACCATTCCTACTTGGAAGTGGGAAGACATTAACATAGACTTCGTGACGGTTTTGTCTAGAACTCGTCATCAACATGATTTAGTCTAGGTCATTATAGATAGAATGACCAAATCAGCTCATTTCCTTCCTGTTCATACTTCTTACTCTACCAAGGATTATGCCAAACTCTATATCAAGGAGTTAGATTACACGGTGTTCCACTATCTATTATCTCAGATAGAGGTACCTAGTTTAATTTTCACTTTTGGAAGGCATTCCAAAAGGGTCTCGTTACCTAAGTCCATCTCAGCACAGCGTTTCATCCTTAGATAGATGGTTAAGCAGAGAGGACCATTCAGACACTTGAAGCTATACTAAGGGCGTATGCAATTGACTTCAAAGAAAGTTGGGACGACCACTTGCCTTTGATTGAGTTTGCATAAAACAATAGCTATCATTCTAGTATTCAGATGGATCCATTCGAAGATCTATATGGTAGGAGATGTAGATCTCCGATTGGTTGGTTTAAAGTTAGTAAGGCCTCAATCATAGGTCCTGACTTAATATTCGACACCTTAGAGAAAGTTCAGTTGCTCAGAGAGAGACTCCGGGTTGCTCAGAGCCGATAGAAGTTCTATGTAGATATTCATAGAAAGGATCTCGAGTTTAAGGTCAATGACTATGTCTATCTTAAGATCTCTCCCATGAAGGGAGTGAAGAGGTTCGAGAAGAAAGGGAAACTTAGTCGTCGGTATATCGGTCCCTTCAGAATTCTTTATCGCTTCAGCAAGGTAGCTTATGAGCTTGAGTTGCCTTCAGATCTAGCCTCAGTCCATCTAGTCTTCCATGTCTCTTTGCTAAAGAAGTGCATAGGTGACCCAGCAGTTGTTGTCCCTATTCAGAGCATCGACATTCAGAACAGCCTCTCCTCTGTAGAGATTCCAGTCAAAATCTTAGATTATCAGAATCATAGATTGAGGAACAAAAAAGTCCCTCTAGTCAAGGTTCTTTGGCAAAATCAGTCTCATGAGCGAGCTACTTGGGAAGCAGAAGCAGATATGCGTACCAAGTATCCTCACCTCTTCTCTACCAATTCAGATCAAGCTCAAGGTAACAGTTCTCCTTAATCTTATTCAGTTCACGTTCATGTTTCCATTATAAACTTGGTACCTATTAACCGTTTCATACTCAGTCATGCATTCATGTGTTAGTCGTACATCAGATATGCACGAGTTCAGTACGTTTAGCATGTCAGTCATGAGATCAAGTTCCAGTTCTTCATGTTTAGTTCATGTTCTATTATCTTGTATCCCTTCTCAGTAAATTCTTATTCAAGGACGAATGTACCCAAGGGGGGAGATATTGTAAGACCCCGTATGTTTCTAAGCTAGGAAGTGAATAAGTATTCCTACGTATGAAATCTCCTATCCTGCGATTCATACTTGAGTACATGACTTAAAATGAATATAATAGTGATAAGATAGCCTATGATGCATTAAGCATGTTCATATGAGTCACTTAAGGTAATACAAGCTAAGAGTTTTTGAATCCATCAAGTTTAAGTGTTCGATTTTGCAAGAGTCATATTTGAACGAGTATAACTCGATGTTAATGTGGTATGTTGGCTGATTTTAGACCCACCAAATTGTAAAGAATCGAATTAGATTTTCAACGATACCAATTTCGCCTTAATCCAATACCCGAGTGAAAAGTTATGCCCATTTTTGTGAGAGACAGTAAGCATAGGCGATTGGTTAGGCGCCGCCCAACCCAAGCATAGGCAATTGGTTAGGCGCCGCCCAACCTAAGCATAGGCGATTGGTTAGGCGCCGCCTAACCTAGCTTAGGCAATCACTTGGGCACCGCCTAAGTCAATTCCAGGTGCCAAAAACACTCCGTTTTGAGTTATTTTAAGGGTAAGTAAGTCTTTTAACACTCCTTACACGTCCCTAAACTTAACCCTACAAAATATATAGCTTCTAAACATATTATAACCCTATTATCATCTCAAAGCTCATCATCCAAGAGCACTAAAAGAGAAAAACAACTAGGGTTGCATAACTAAGCTTGAAGATCCGATTTCAAGGAAATTCATCCGTCAATAATCAAGAATCTTTCCTTCTAAGGTATGCATGAGTTGATTTATGGATCCCTTTTATCCATAAAGCTCAAAAACCCTCTTTTTCATTATAAAGTATGATTTCTATATTATTGGGTATTGATGATCATGTTGTTGATATTGGGTGATTCCCAAGATGGAATCTTTATATGTTTTATTTATTTCATGATATCATATGATTTGGAAACCTGTAAATTTGGTTGTTCATGATGTATAATTTGATGATTTCACCTATGCTTAAGATGTGCATTTAAGGTGTTTGATAAAATTCCTAAGAAACTAGAAATAATGCAATATAGTTAAATTGTGACTAAGTGAAGGATTCATGATATGCCCTTACATTCCAATGACTTCTATGTTGTTAATGTGCCTTGTAAATGTTGTTGGAATACTCATGAACTATTCTTATGAGATTATGCTATGTTTACTTGCAAATCCTACTTATGAACAAGATGTATGATAACCATGCAATCCACATGAACTTCCATGCTATTGGTATGTGTTGCCAATATGATTATATAATGAACATGATATTAATATTGTGCAGGTACTTCCATGTGATATGAAATCCTTTCCATGCAATACATTGTTGATAACTATACTTAGTATGAGATCCCTACTTATGATATTATAAATTATGTACTCTACTCTTATGATCAAGTCAGGCATGTGTGTCAGTTTCCTTCCATCGAGTCCTGGGGGTACTTATACCCGAAAACTATAGTTGTGTGCCTATATCCATGTCATGTTTCACAATATCCGAACTCAAGCTATGATTCCATAGACTTCAGTCAGTCAGGTGACTCAGAAAAACCTTCATGATCTTAGTCAGTTGTCATATATCAGTAACATTCCAGTCAACGAAATTCAGTAAGATTAAGTCATGCACAGTCAGTTATTCATGTCCAGTCCCTCCATATGGGAGTAGAGGTTATCACCGAGTGAACTCAAGGATGGGAACTCACCCGCCAGTTCAGGGTGTGATTCTTGGTAGTCATCCTTGTGTTCCAGAACTACGTAGCCAGCGTAGGTTGAGACATCTTAACCCATCAGATTAGGGTTGATGAGGTGGCTTAAACCATCAGCTTAGGGTTCCCACCATTCTCATTGAGTACCCGCCAGATAAGGGTTACTCACAAGCTGTCCTTACCTGTGGCACGGTATTGACACCCCTTTACCTGGGGCATAGATTGGACCCCAGCTTAGACATAACGGCATACATGGGGCATGTCGGTTAAACACTACTTCCCACAGTTTCAGTATCAATCTCAGTAAAAGAACTCAGGGCGTTCTTCAGATTTCAATATATACAGGACTGTCAGACACAGTCGTCCATGTTATCAGTTTCAGTATCAGTCATGATAGTTATCAGTAAACCATGTATTATCTTACAGGTTATGCTATCACGTAGTCATGGTCCCAGTTTCTATATATGTGTGTTTGCACTGCCACGTTCATATTAGTAGTCAGTGTTGTTCATATATGAAACCCTTTATGTTCAACCTACCTTCCTCGTATACTCAGTACTCCAGTTGTACTGATGCATTTGTGCTATGGTGCTTTCTTTTCATGTTACATCATAAGTTCCGAGACATGAGCTCCAGCCTAGTAGTAGCGGTAGCATTCCAGTCGCAGAGACACAGTGAGTCCTCATTGATTCGAGGACAATATAATTTGATTCATTTATTTATTTCTTCAGTTTAGTTTTACGAAGTTAGTTGGAGACATATTCCTTCAACTCCTTATTCAGATAGTTTAGAGGCTTTCAGATTTATGTTCAGATTTACGTTCAGATTGAGTTGTTTTGGGTATTTTCACCTACATAATTGTATTCAGTTGAACCTTATGGCCTTACAGTTCTATGTATTCTGCATTATTATATCATGATTTGCAGTATACAAGTACAGATATCAGTCATGGGTTAGCTTGTAGTCCCTCGGGGTCATGAGCACCGTGTAGCATTCTGATTCAGCGAATCAAGGTGTTACATGAATAGTCATTGGTTGGGCTGATGTATAAACATCATAATCTACAGTATAGTTATATTTACATGTTTTACCTTAAACATAAGTTAAATATCAATAATTTTAGGAAAAAAATAATAATAAAAAAATAATAATGAATGTTACACTCAATAGTAACTTGTTTATTCTGTGGATTTAGTTAAGAGGAGGGAAAGCTCGCTTGGACACCACGATTGAAAAAAAAGGAAAAAACTTCAAATATGATTTATCTTTAAATTTAATATTATTCTATCATTTGATTTAAGTATATTATTTTAATTTATATTTAATAAAAAGATTATCACATAAATTTTCATATTTCATTATAAATTATGAACAAAACTAACTACTTAAATTATTTTTTAAGGTTTAACAAATTATATTTAAAAATTATTTTAGATATCATGAAAATGTTTAACTTAAAGTTATTTTTAAATGACGTGAACTGGGGATATATGAATGTCATGTAGATGTTTGTTACTCTCTCAATTTCAAAAATAAAGACCTATTTTCGATTTTAATTTATTTTAAAAAGTATAATTTATTTTTTTACAATACTTTAGTTTCAACTGTCCATGTGTTAAATTTAGAACCACAAGATAAAGGGCAATCTAATACATTTGACATAATTAGTCATATGTTAATTTTCATAATGAAACATTCTATAGTGTTAAATCAATGACAGAATTATTCATATATTAATTTTTCAATAAAAACCATACAGTCTTAAATTATAAAATATGAGTAAATTAAATAAAATAATTTATTTTTTTTAGGGAGACAATAAATTTATTGTTATTCATATGAATATCTCATATGCTAATTTTCACAATGAAACAATTTAAGATTTTAAGATGATAAATTCTAAGATAATCTATTAATAGCTGAAAAATTACTCATGAAAATCGAATACCGAAAATAGATATTAAATGAGTTTATGTCATATAAAATGATAGTATAAAGAAATGTTATAGTATTAAGATTTATCTATCATTGTAGTGTATAATTTATGCTATACTTTTAAAATTACCTTTCAATGTCCGAAAGTTTTTTTATTTAAAATTGAGTATTTCTTTGTTTCAATTTATTTGTTTGATTTTGATTTGACACGAAATTTAAGAAAGTAAAAAATAATATTCAATATTATGTCTTAAATTTATAACGCATAAAATCTGTCAAGATATATTTTAATCTTGTAGTGTTAAACATGACATATGGAAAGTTATAATTCAATAGTTAGAAAAAGAGAGACAATTTTTTGAAACAAATTTAAACGAAAAGTAAGATAAATAAATTGAATGTGTGGACTATCATTTAAATATTTATAAATTTTATTATTATTTTATTTCAATAATTATTTTGTAGAGTTATTAAATATGCAAATAACACCTAATTCTATTTTTATGTGGATATTTCAATAAAAAGGAAATTAATTCACCCCTAAAATGAATATATATATATATACTAGTTTAGGTGCACGCGCCTTGCGCGTGTACCTCACTTTAATGAGTTCAAACATTACACTAAACAGGATACTTGTTTAAATAATAAAAATGATTATAATAATTAAATTTAATATATTTTGAGTATGTAAAGATGGAGAATTTATTTATTCAACCTAATCTTTACCAAAAATATTTTAAAAAATCGATCGACATTCATCTATTATCTGTAAATTGCAACAAAATAATCCAATGATAGGGACATTAAAATAATATAATTAAATATAATCTTTATACACAAAAAAATTTTCAAAGTCGTCTGACACTCATCTACCACCTGTAAATAATAATAAAATAATACAATAATAGAGATATCAAAATAATACAACCAAATCTAACGTTTACATAAAAAAAATGTCAAAGACAACTAACATTTATCTATCACATGTAAACTGCAACAAAATAATATGATAAAAGTGGTATCAAAATAATACAATTAAACTTAAATTTTACACACAAAAAAATCTCAAAGCCGGTCGAGATTCATCTGCGAACTCTAAACTACCACAAAATAACAAAATAATAGAGATATTACGATAGTATAATTAAACCCAACCTTTACCTAAAAAAAAATTTCAAAGCCTATCCACATTCATCTAGTATTTGTATATTAAAATAAAACAATAAGATAATAAAGATATCAAAGCAATACAATTAAACCTAAACTTTACACAACAAATTCTTCAAAGTCAACTGACATTCATCTACAACCTGTGAATTATAAAAAAAATATAATAGTGATCACAAAGCTTCTATTTTGATCCAACTAATTCTTGTCTGAGCGAAGAAATTGAGGGTTAGAAAATCAAGCATCCACCAATCTAGACATGCAATCGAATCAAGTTAGATGAGCATCAATCATGTTCTCCCAATAGGCAAATGGTTTATTCTCTAGTTTAACGTACATCTCAATATTTATAGAAGTATTTACTTAATAAAGTCCTATTTTAGGAGTATTTTTCTAATTGAACAGTAGAAAGGAAAATATTAATTAGTTCTCCTACCATATATTTCAGGAAGTCTAGTTAAAATAATAAAAAATAATTAAATAATAAATTTAAAAAAATAGTGAAAAGACAGTTTTGTCTAAAGAAGAGTCTTTTACTGAAGGGCAAAAAGTTCAAATCACTTTTCAAAGGGTCTTTACACTTTTAATATATTATAAAAATCAAAACAACTAAATCTAATCTTTACACACAAAAATTTTCTCAAAGTCATCTGACACTCATCTATCACCTATAAACAATAACAAAATAATACGATAATAGAGATATCAAAATAATACAACTAAATCTAACTGTTACATAAAAAAAAAATCTCAAAGCCGACCAATATTTATCTCACTTGTAAACTACAAAAAAATGATACGATAAAAGTGATATCAAAACAATACAATTAAACTTAAATTCTACAAAAAAAAAATTCTCAAAAAATTCTCAAAGCCGATCGAGATTCATCTACAAACTCTAAACTATCACAAAATGACAAAATAATAGAGATATTACGATAATACATTAAACCTAATCTTTACCTAAAAAAAATTCAAAGCCGATCCACATCCATCTAGCATCTATAAATTAAAATAAAATAATAAGATAATAAAGATATCAAAACAATACAATTAAACCTAACCTTTACACAACAAATTCTTCAAAGCTAGCCGACATTCTTTTACGACCTCTAAACTATAAAAAAATATAATAGTGATCACAAAACTTTGATTTTGATCTAACTAATTCTTGTCTGAGCGAAGAAGTTGAGAGTTGGAAAATCAAGCATCCACCAATCTAGACATCAATCGAATCAAGTTAGATGGACAACAGTCATATTCTCCTAATAGGCAAACCAGTTTGTTCTCTAATTTAATGTATATCTCAATATTTATAGAAGTATTTACTTACTAAAGTCCTATTTTAGGAGTATTTTTACAATTGAACAGTAGAAAGAAAAATATTAACTAATTCTTCTACCATATATTTTAGGAGTCCCATATATTTTAGGAAGTCTAGAAGAAAGGAAAATATTAATTAATTCTCCTACATATATTTTAGGAAATCTAGTTAATATAATAAAAAATAATTAAATAATAAATTAAAAAAATAGTGAAAAGACATTTTTGTCTAAAGAAGAGTTTTTTAATAAAGAACAAAAAGTTTAAATCACTTTTCTAAGGGTCTTCATACTTTTAATATGTGTGTGTGTGCGTGACAAAAAGTAATTTTTAAAAAGAGTTGGGGGAAGATATGGGTTTGTGTGAAATATTATATCAATTGGGATATGATTGATATTTAGGAAAAATAGCTTGGCTTTTTTTGTCATTAAAAATTTATATTCAAGTGTTGAATCCTAAAACATAAGTAAGCAAAGTAAAAAAAATTTTGAAATGATAATTATACCCTTGGTCGTCCTCCAACCCACTCCTCTATATAGTAGAAAAAAAATGGAATCAAGACATTACTTATCTCTACAATAAAAAGGAGTGATCATTTACATTTTTTATATGGAAAAGTTGAGATCACCTCAGTTAGAAGTTTTCCAAATTATGTGATACCTCACCAAATTAAGTCTCACCGAAAAAGAAATTTTTTGTCTACTCATCCTCGCTTAAGATTTTTGATTATTATTATATTGATTTCATTAAAAAATAAATTATTCTGATTGATATTTAGAACATCGATCATCTGATGCCTGAAAAGCATGGAGATATTCATATATATATATATATTCTTGAACTCAATGAAATATTTTTAAAGATGATTTTTCATTGCCAAATGTTGATTTGTTCAAAACTAGAATGGGCGCTCGCTATTTCGATTATTTGAAAGTTCATTTTTTCTTAAGAATAAAAAACAAAAATTGGGCTAAAGAAAAGGAAAATGGCAGAGGGGATTGTATGGTGGAGAACTGAACCCTCACCAATGAAGTGAAAATTCAGATAATCAACCGAACTACTAAGATTCCCCAATAATTGGGAGGATAACTTGATTAGATCCTACAAATTTAAGACAATTTGTTTGTCTCTCTATACCCCCCCCCCCCCTCATATTTGTCTTAATCTAATGAAAATAATTAATTTTTTTGGTAGAAGACACTTTTGTTCATAGTAAGGAACAATAGAGTCATTTTCAAAAGTAATAAATACAAAAAGTTAGACATAATAGATTACTCTTTAAGATAATGATGTCAGGACATAAAGAAAATAATTACGTTTATTCTTACCAATAATCTTAATTACATTTAGGTTTGCATGAAGTTAAACTCAAGCTAACAATTGTTTGGATTTATAAGGATTATGATAAGAATATTTTTCTAGAACGAAGACAAAATGCTAGGATAAAAATAGATTCAAAGAAGAGAGGTCTCTGCCATATGTACCACAGTAAATTTACCATTTCACAAGTAAATAAAATATACTTTACTTTTCATTCTTTGATGCATAGAGTATATAGCAACTTTTGACAGTATTACTGTCATGATCCAACTTCACCTAAGTCCTGACAACACCTACACCTCAATTCGATAGGTCCCTTTATTAGCAAAGATAACTAAGGCATTTTTATTTATCGACGTTTTCAGGTACAAAAATCTGTATATACATGCAACAATAACTTTAAAACAAGTTCCAGTCTAAGACTAGAACACTTATGAAGTTCCATAACACCTTCAACACAAGATTATAAATAATCTATCCAAGAAGTATGTTAACTTTCAGAAATGAGATGAAATAGAATTTTCAAGTCAAGTCCCCTGAATTCATGGAGTGTCCTTAAGAAATAATTTCCCTCACTGTACCTGAGGTTATAGAACCTTCATCCCAGGATAAAATGGCCAAACCCACCAACTGTAGTGGTACCTCAAACAATTGGAATCTCTTAGAACTCACTCAATTGTTAGATTGATCATACGAAATATTTTTGAAGAAAAGAAGAGTTCATATGTTTAGAATAAAAAAATGCGTACCTAAACCTGTGGATGAAAACAGGTTTATATAGCCATCAGGTGCTTCTTATGAAAGGTGGCAATCGTTTACTTAAAAGGTGTGACCTTTCTAGAAAATCATGTCTGTTCGTCCAAAGAATGCGTCTTTTCCGAACAGGCATACCATTTCATGAATCCATGTGTCATTTCGTTGAAGGATGGCATCCCTTATGAAGCATCAATTCTCTTCTGCACTGTATTTCAAAATAGTGTTTCCATACTACATGCATGCATATAAATGGAAGATCAAAACACAGAAATAATTTGTTGCATTTTTCCATTTAGTATTTTTGAATTAAATTTATGTCTAATAAAATTTGTCCAAAAAGATAGATCTCATCGATCGATTGACAAATTCGAAGCCGAAGCCGAAGACGAAGCCGAGCCAAGCAAGCGACGATGACGACGGCGCAAGGCACCACCTTGTTATTACCTCACTATCTATGTGGAGTAAGTGCTTCTTATTATAAACACTTCAAAGTTTTCCTTTCCCACCAATGTGGGAGAATTAGTGAACTTTCTCTTAAAAGAGTACACTTTCCATTTAAGTGTCTTTTTTTTTCTCCAATATTTTTTATTCATTTTCCATTCACACTTTTCATACATATTGAACCCAACAATCCCCCACATAAATGGGAACTGACTACTTTTTCATAAAATTTTACGGATAAGTATGTGATCATCAAGCAAAGACTAATTGCATTTGGATAAGTGGGTTTTCCTTTGAACTTTCCGTAGTGAACATGCATTGGATGCACTTGATCAGTTGATAGATTTGATATCTTTGAACTGTCGAGGTTTAATGTACACCTAGAAAACATATGTCAAACAACAGTCTTTTACCATTTATGGTTCTCACAGTTTTGTTCTTTTTAGCCATGATCACATCCCGATTTTATGAGAGCTTAGAGAATAACCCTTTAATAACTTATCCTTGAAGTGGCTTCCACTTCACCCTTATATATGTGATTTCTAAATGTTCAATCCTATAGATTAAACTATTTGGTCAAATCTGCCAAATTTAGATAATCATTAAAAGACTTCACACCATAAGTTTTATCCTCGTTTACTAAACATTGTCTACATCATGAGAATGGGCTGGGTATTTGACAATGTTAAACCTGTCAGATACAACTTTATTTGATCTCCTTAAACCTAGCTCTTGGGATCTCAAGTCTGCTAGATAGAGTTACTGCCATATTGACTTGTCCTAGGCCTTAAACCCATTCCCTTAGATGTTCTCTCAAATCCTCTCTAGATAGGCCTTTTGTAAGTGGATCTGACATATTATCCTTTGACTTTACATAGTCAATAGTGATAATTTCATTAGAGAGAAGTTCTCTAACGATATTATGTCTCCGTCTTATGTGATGAGATTTACCATTGTACATCATTCTCCTTGCCTTACCTATTGTCGCTTGGCTGTCACAGTGTATACATATTGGTGCCACTGGTTTGGGCCAATAAGGAATATCTTCCAAGAAATTCTGAAGCCATTCTGCTTCTTCACCGGCTTTACCCAATGCGATAAATTCAGATTCCATTGTAGAGTGAGCAATACAAGTCTGTTTGGATGATTTTCAAGAGACCACTCCTCCATCGATAGTAAATACATATCCACTTGTGGATTTTACTTTGTTCGATCCGGTGATCCAATTTGCATCACTATATCGTTCAAGTACTGCGAGATATTTATTATAATGCAAAATGTAGTCTTAAGTGTATTTAAGATACCCCAAAACTCTTTTCATTGCCATCCAATGAGTTTTATTAGGTTTACTCGTGTACCGACTCAACTTACTTATAGCGCATGCTATGTCTGGTCGTGTACAGTTCATTATATACATTAAACATTCCAATACTCTTGTGTACTCCAATTATGAGTCACTTTTACCTTCCTTCTTTCGAAGTACAAAGCTCACATCCAATGGAGTCTTGGCAATACCAAATTCAATATATTTAAATTTGTCAACTATCTTTTTGATATAATGAGACTGTGACAATGCCAATCCTTATGGAGTTCTATGGATTCTTATCCCTAAGATCACATCCGTAACTCCAAGGTCTTTCATATCAAACTTGCTCTTGAGCATTCTTTTCGTTGCATTCATGTCTGAAATATCTCTACTGATGATCAATATATTATCCACATATAAACACACAATGACTCGGTGATTTGGAGTGTCTTTAATATAAACACATTTATCACATTTATTAATTTTGAATCTATTTACCAACATGGTTTGGTCAAACTTTGCATGTCATTGCTTAGGTGCTTATTTTAGTCCTTAAAGTGACTTAACAAGTTTACACACCTTATTTTATTTTCCTGAAACCACAAAACCCTCAGGCTGTTCCATGTAAATTTCTTCCTCCAATTCTCCATTTAGGAATGCGGTTTTCACTTCCATTTGATGGATTTTAAGACCATATACCGCCTCCAAGGTAATTAACATTCAAATCTACGTTATCCTTGTTACCGGAGAGTATGTATCAAAGTAATCAAGGCCTTCTTTTTGTTTGAAGCCTTTTACTACAAGTCTTGCCTTATATTTGTCAATAGTTTCATCTGCTTTTATTTTCCTTTTGAACATTTAGATCCTAAAGGCTTGTTTCTTGGAGGAAGATCAACTAACTCCCATGTATGGTTACTTAAGATTGAATCAATCTCATTATTGACTGCCTCTTTCCAAAAAGATGAGTCCGAAGATGTCATCACTTTCTTAAATGTTTTAGGATTATTTTCTAAGAGAAATATTACAAATTTGATCCAAACAAAGTTGACATTCTTTGACGTTTACTACGTCTTGGATTCTCATCATTATGTACATTCTCACTTGGTTCATCTTGAGGTCGTTTAGACCCTCCACTAGACTATTCATGTCTAGTTTTATACGGATAAATGTTTTCAAGGAATTCGGCGTTATCTAATTCAATTATCATGTTTTCATTAATATCCAAATGTTCGTATTTATGAACCAAAAACTGATGTCCTTTACTACTTTTAGCATATCCTATGAACATGCAGTCCACTGCCTTAGGTCCTATCTTAACCCTTTTAGGCATAGGGACTTGGACCTTTGCTAGACACCCCCACACTTTGCAATATTTCAAGTTGGATTTTCTTCCTTTTCATTTTTCATATGAATTGATTGTGTCTTACTATGGGGAACTCTATTGAGTATTTAGTTGGCTATAAGGATAGCCCCCCCTCCCCACAAGCTTTGTAGTAAACCTGAACTTATAAGTAAGGCATTCATCATTTCCTTCAAACTTTGGGCAATTTTTTAGATTAAGGTGAATACGGGGCTGTAGTTTGATAGACAATTCCATTCTAGTTTGATGGACAATTTCATTCTCTACACATATTTCGGCGAAGGGAGATTCATATTCTTTGCCCCTATCACTTCTTATAATTTTGATCTTTTTCTCTAACTGATTTTCAACTTCAGTTTTGTATTACCTAAATGCTTCTATTGCTTCATCCTTACTATTTAGCAACTAGACATAACAATATCTAGTGCAATCGTCAATAAAATTTATTAAATATTTTTTCTCACTACGTGATGGTGTTGACTTCATATCACAAATATCAGTGTGGATTAAGTCTAAGGGATTGGAATTCCTTTCAACGGACTTATACAGATGCTTACCATACTTTGATTCCATACAAGTCTGACACTTTGATTTATTGCACTCAAAGTTTGGCAAAACTTCTAAGTTAATCAGTTTTCGTAATGTTTAATAATTAACATGGCCTAGTCGTTCATGCCAAAAATTGGGAGATGTGTCAACACTTTGCCGGAAGTCATCTTTAAGCACTCTTTTCCAGTTCCTTCCACTTTTATAGTAGCGGAGTTTTCCATGTAGATCTTTTCTTCTACTTGAGCCAGAGAGAATATCAAAAATAACTCCTTGTTAGCATAAACATAGTGCGTGGCACCAGAATCCATCCACCATTTGCGAAGATTTTCCACCAAGTT
>NW_025892336.1:0-10782 GCF_002878395.1 Capsicum annuum | reverse complement strand
CAATGAACTCCTGAGGGTCCTCATCAGACTTAGACCCATGGAAAGATGGAGGGTTCATCCGGGTGAAGTCCAAAACCCTAGCTTATTTGGGAGTGGCCACTGGATTGGTCGGAATGATTGGTGGCTGTTTATTCTATGCATCCATGGACTGACCAAGTGTGGTAAATACGGCTCCAAACTCCGCATGGGAAACATGTTCACTCAAAGGATCTTCGAGCTGAGGAGCTGGTTGGTTTCTTCTTTTTCAGGCCATGATCTGGAATAAGAAAAGAATGGATTAGACTGAGAGTTTAACTTGTGAATATTCTTACTAGCATGACATGAATAATGAAGAAAGGGGACTATTCCTAAAACATCTTATAGCCTCCTGCACATAAACGTGGCGTGTAACACACCCATGTACAAGACTCTACTAGATGTGGCTTTCAAACTTCCTAGGACTCTATTGAACCTTTGGCTCTGATACCAAGTTTGTAACACCCTGATTCGCTGAACCAGAATGCTACATGGTGCTCATAACCCCGAGGGGCCACAAGCTAACACATGACTAATATCTGTACCTGTATACTGCAAATCATGATATAATAATGCAGAATATATAGAACTGTAAGGCCATAAGGTTCAATTGAATACAATTATGTGGGGAAAAATACCCAAAACAACTCAATCTGAACGTAAATCTGAACATAAATCTGAAAGCCTCTAAACTATCTGAATAAGGAGTTGAAGGAACATATCTCCAACTAAATTCGTAAAACTAAACTAAAGATATAAATAAATGAATTAAAATCATATTGTCCTCAAATCAATGAGAACTCACTATGTCTCTGCGACTGGAATGCTACCGCTATTGCTGGGTTGGAGCTCGTGTCTCAGAACCTATGGTGTAACATTAAAAAAAAGAACCATAATGCAAATGCGTCATTACAACTGGAGTACTGAGTATACAAGGAAGGTAGGCTGAACATAAAGGGTTTCATGCATGAACAACACTGACTAACTAATATGAACGTGGGAGTGCAAACACACATATATAGAAACTGGGACCATGAATACGTGATAGCATAACCTGTAAGCTAATACATGGTTTACTGATAACTGTCATAACTGATACTGAAACTGATAACATGGACGATTGTATTTGACATACCTGTATATACTGAAATCTAAAGAACGCCCTGAGTTTTTTTACTGAGACTGATACTGAAACTATGGGAAGTAGTGTTTACTTGACATGCCCCATGTATTTTGTTATGGCTAAGCTGGGGTCCAATCTCTTCCCCAACTGGAGGGGTGTTAATACAGTGCCACGGGTAAGGACAGCCTGTGAATGACCCTTATCTGGTAGGTACTCAATGAGAAAGTTGGGAACCCTAAACTGAAAGTTTAAGCCACCTTATCAACCCTAATATGATAGGTTAAGCTGTCTCAACCTACGCTGGCTACGTAGTTTTGGAACACAAGGATGACTACCAAGAATCACACCCTGAACTGGCGGGTGAGTTCCCATCCTTGAGTTCACTCGGTGCTAACCTCTACTCCTATCTGGAGGGACTGGACATGAATAACTGACTGTGCATGACTTAATCTTACTGAATTTCGTTGACTGGCAGAATGTTACCGATATCTGACAACTGACTAAGATCATGAGGTTTTCTTGAGTCATATGACAGACTGAAGTCTATGGAATCATAGCTTGAGTTCGGATATCATGAAACATGACATGGATCTAGGCATACAACTATAGTTTTCAGGTACAAGTACCCCCAGGACTCGATGGAAGGAAACTGACATGTATGACTGACTTGATCATAAGAGTAGAGTCCACAATTTATAATATCATAAGTAGAGATCTCATAGTAAGCATGGTTATCAACAATGTATTGCATGGAAATGATTTCATATCACTTGGAAATACTTGCACAATCTTAATATCATGTTCATTGCATAATCATATTGGCAACACATACCAATAGCATGGAAGTTCATGTGGATTGCATGGTTATCATACATCTTGTTCATAAGTAGGATTTGCAAGTAAACATAGCATAATCTCATAAGAATAGTTCATGAGTATTCCAACAACATTTACAAGGCACATTAACAACATAGAAGTCATTGGAACGTAAGGGCATATCATGAATCCTTCACTTAGTCACAATTTAGCTATATTGCATGATTTCTAGTTTCTTAGGCATTTTATCAAACACCTTACATGCACATCTTAAGCATAGGTGAAATGATCAAATTAGACATTATGAACAACAAAATTTACATGTTTCCAACTCATATGATATCATGAAATAAAAAAAACATATAAAGATTCCATCTAGAGAACCACCCAATATTAACAACATGATCATCAACACCCAACAATATAGAAATCATACTTTATAATGAAAAAGAGGATTTTTGAGCTTTATGGATGAAAGGGATCCATAAATCAACTCACTCATACCTTAGAAGGAAAGATTCTTGATGATTGATGGAGAAATTTCCTTGAAATCGGATCTTCAACCTTAGTTACACAACCCTAGTTGTTTTTCTCTTTTAATGTTCTTGGATGATGAGCTTGAGATGATAATTGGGTTGTAATATGTTTAGAAGCTATATATTTCATAAGGTTAATGAGTGTTAAAAGACTTAATTACCCTTAAAATAACTCAAAACGGAGTGTTTTTAGCACCTGAAATTGACTTAGGCGGCGCCCAAGTGATTGCCTAAGCTAGGTTAGGAGGCGCCTAACCAATTGCCTATGCTTGGGTTGGGCGGAGCCTAACCAATCACCTATGCTTGGGTTGGGCGGCACCTAACTAATCGCCTATGCTTACTATCTCTCACAAAAATGGGTATAACTTTTCGCTCGGGTATTGGATTAAGGCGAAATTGGCATAGTTGGAAAGATAATTCAATTCTCTACAATTTGGTGGGTCTAAATCATCCAAAATACCACATTAACATTGATTTATACTGATTCAAAGATGACCCTTGCAAAATCAAATACTAAAACTTGATGGATTCAAAATCTCTTAGCTTGTATTACCTTAAGTGACTCATATAAACATGATTAATGCATCATAGGCTATCCTATCACTAGGATATTCATTGTATGTCATGTACTCAAGTATGAATCACAGGATAGGAGACTTCATACGTAGGAATACTTATTCACTTCCTAGCTTAGAAATATATGGGGTATTACAATTCATGATTCCATAATTGAATCAATTCCATACTAGTTCTTAGAGGAATGTTTTGGTAAAAATTCATTTGAAATGATGTGGTAGAAAGTAATGTGTGACTTGAAGGACACGATCCATTGTGGATTTGTACATCCACCATTTTATGTAGGAATGAAGGTGCTCTTGGCTCGACATCATTGGTTCTGTTTCACTAGAACCCCTTATTTTTTGTTGTATTGTAATGTAATAGTCCATGATAGAGCTCGAGTAGAAAGTATTAATTTATTTCTCGGGGCAAGGGTCTAGGTTTAATGCCAATCAATAAAAAAATTGAAATAACTTCATAAATATATCTTCGATATGGAAATCGAAAGAATCCAATTCGTGCAAGTTAAAAATTCCAAAATTTCTTTGAATTGATCAAAAATTTTCGATCCAAAGTATTTCATAGGGGAATCCATCATCTTGTAGAATTCTTTCTTAGAAATCGCAAAAAGGGTATGTTGTTGCCATTTTGAAAGGATTAAAAAACACCGAAGTAATATCTAAACTCAATAATTTAAAATAAAACAAAATAAAGGATCCCAGAACAAGGAAACGCCTTTTAATTGTCTTAATAACTGCATCAGACTGAAGGATCCGATTTTAAACGAGACAAACAAAAAAGGAGGAAAAATCGCTCAATAAATGAAATTACCGAAAGATTTTCCTTTGAACTATTTGAAAGTTATCCAACTTGAGTTATGGGATACGAATGGTTTCTTTTTCATTTTCAGGAAGAAAGAAGAAAAAAGAGGACTTATATCTTTAATTGATTTGATCATTTTATGGACCAAGTTGTCATTTCTTAGGAAAGTGGGTTTTTATGACCCGATAAAGAATCAAGCTTATTTAAATGTTCCTGCTATTTTATATTTCCTTGAAAAGGAGGATCAACCTACAGGAACTGTTCAGGATATTTTAAAGAAGGCGGAGGTTTTTAAGGAACTTCGTCCTAATCAACCAAAATTCAATTAAGGAAATAAATTAAGGAAATACAAAAGGGGGGGGGTAGTGATTTGTATATAACTTTGTATGACTTTTCTCTTCTATTTTTTTTATAATTTATCCCTTTCCTTTTCTATTTATATTAATTTATTATTGCTTATTCCATGTTCTATAACGACAGAACCTCTTATTTTATTGATCTTAGAAATAAAAATTGATCTTAGAAATAATAAATTCGGACATTTCGGTTGGTTTTTTGTTTTTCATTGGAACTCTACTAAAGCTTACAAAGAAATAAAGTTCTCTTTTCTCACTTAACTTGATCAAATCCATTATGGATTCAATTAATCTAAGTAAATTATAGTTTTGTTTTCCACTTATTCTTTATTTATTATCTCATCTATACTTTTTTCTATCGATTTTATTTGGTTTGGATTATATTTTTAGTGCCAATCCAACACAAGTTTTTTTTTTAATTATTGTTTTCAATTGAAATTTCTTTTTCTTTTTTTTTTCAATATTTATGTTGACAAAGATATATCGAACAAATATAATTCATTGTGATAAATTGATAAATGAAGTGGATCTATTTAGTTTTATTTATAATGATTTTTTCATAATTTTTAAAATATTTTCATATAATTTTTTATGTTGACCCTACTACAACGCTATTTTAAATGAAAAATATAGACGTAATGGTCATTTCATTAAAAAGATTTGAATGCCATTTATGATGTAATTTTTCACATGAATTTCACACACCTCATCTATAAGTCTATTTTAATATGTAGCAAAAAAAATTAAATGGATTATATTAGAATGACTATTGTAATACATCTTATGTATCCATTCAAATAATATATTTTTCGTTTTAATCAGTTCTAAAAAAGAATTGCCATTTTTTATTTGATTAGTATTTTATAACATATCAGTATTGTAGTCATGTTGAATTTCATTTATTTGCCAAAAGTTCACATAGGTATAGTCTTCTATTTAAGGTTTATTTATTTGAAATATTATTTGAAACATTGCGACGTTTTTTATATATCTTAAATTCAATGTCCAATCAAAATGTTATAAATTGAAATAAGGGAGACATAGTTTATAGGAGTATGTGTAAATACTCACATATGTTTCATAAAAGATTAAAAAAAGTGAAATTAATTTTGGCCGCACATTTATTTCCATAAAGTAACTATTGCTATATTAAGGAAGATAATAAAAAATACTCATAAAAATTGAATAAGTGTTTATCTATCAAACACAATAAGCAATTCCTTCGTAATTCCAAAACTTCACATGATCATATCATTAAAAAAATTTGTACTACATATAATTTATGAAAATATAATTATTTACTAAGCATCTATTACAATTATTTTAAATAATTTATTTAAAATGTAATATTAACTAGCTCATGTTAACTTACTAGAGAAAAATTGAAGGAAAGGTGTCTTTTAAGTCTTGAATGAAGGATTGGTGACATTGACCAATAGATAGGGTCAGACATCATTAGGAAACTTGATTAAGTTAATTGTGGACTTGATTAATATTTTCAAAACTTTCTAATCTTTTCAAAAATACAAATCAACCCAACCCACACCCTTCTTCAATCCTAATCAACCACTCTCTCTCTCCAGCTTCTCCCAACCAACAGTTCTGTAAAATTTCTCCCTTCAACCTCCAGCGATAAATAGTTGAGCGAGTTTCTTTTCGACTTTCAACCGTCAATCGACGTAAATAATTTTCTGACGACAAAAACTTCAAGTTCTTCGTCCTCCCATTTCTTTTTTCACAAGTAAAAAAATATGAAGAAACAGAGGAACTTGAGCCAACTACTCTTCTGATATTGAAATGTGGACTGAATTAAATCCTATTTTTGGCATTTCTATATTTCTTTTTCTCGTTGTTGTACTGTTAATTTTCTTAGTGAGTATGTGGGTGTGTGATATGTTAGTGTTGTTGGGTTGATTTTTTATTTGTCTTGGTAGAAATGGTATTGCAACAGTTGAAACATCTGATGTAATAGATGAAACATATGATGCAACAAATGAAAATCTGATGCAATAGATTAAAAATCTAATGCAACTATGAAAATCTGATGCAACAGGTGAATAATCTAACAGATCATTCATCTGTTGCGACAGACTACTCTTCTATTTGGAATAAATCTAAACAATATTGATCCAACAGATAACTGACTAGTGATCTATTTTTATTCTTTCTAACGGTTTATTCTTCATTTTAAAATCTGATGCAATTGATTAAAAATCTGATGTAACTATGAAAATCTAATGCAACAGGTGAACAATCTAACAGATCATTCATCTGTTGCGACAAACGACTCTTCTGTTTGGAAGAAATCTAAACAATATTGATCCAACAGATAACTGATTAGTGATCTATTTTTATTCTTTCCAACGGTTTACTCTTCGTTTTACAATAGATTAGGACTATTTTTATTCTTTCCAATGATTTATTCATACATGTCAGTTATCTGTTGCAACAGATAACGTACCTGGTGCAACAGTTTAGTGATCCATTTTTATTTTTTCTAACGATTTACTCATCTGTTGCAACAGGTTGGTTATATGTTGTAACAGATAAAATACCTGGTGCAACAAATTAGTGATCTATTTTTATTATTTCCAATGGATTACTCATCCATTGCAATGGGTCAGCTATGAGTTACATCAGATAAAATACCAGGTGCAATAGATAGTGCTGTTTTTATGGTTTCCACATATTACTCATCTATTCCAATAGGTCAATTATATGTTGCACAGATAACATATCTGGTACAATAGATTAGTTGTCTATTGGAACTGTTATATTACTATTATACATTAATCAATTATAATCTATATTATGTTCCTGTTAATTTAAGATAACATGGCTTCCGAAATAAAAGAAATCGAATCAAGTTCAAGTAAAGGAATAAGTGCAGCAGCTCAGCTACATCCATCACTCTATGATCTTGCTTTACAAACACTATCTCAATCAGGAGAAGAAGATAATGAACATGGGGAGAAGGAATCTTTCAAAAGAGATGATCCAAATGCTAATTGCCCTTCAGTCGAAGAGTTGGTCAAAATCTTCAGCATTGATTGTTACCCTATGATAATGTAGTGCGATGGTGCCACAGATTTAACGGGTGATCTTCTGATTAAGTCAGTCATGGGAAAATCTTTCGATGCCTTCAGAAAAATACTTCGAGAATAAAAATTGGATTCTTATTTCAGGGAAAGCTGCTTTGGGAAATATCTTGATTTGCCGGAGAACAACAATGCTTGTTTCCAGATGAAAATGGTATATGATATTCTCAAGTGCAGGTTTCTGTATGAAAACAAAGATAAGATGGATGAGGTGTGGATAAATTACTATGGCATGCCTGTTAGTTTTGGTTGGGAGGAGTTTGCCATAGTTACCGGACTAAAATGTTATCCTCCTTCTCCTTCTCAAGTTATACCTACTCTGACCCAAAAAAAAGAACCCCGCGCACCCAAAAAAGGAAAAGGTAAGTCGAGTAATCGTGATGACCTGTGTCCATTGTTGGTCCAAGCTTCAAAAACAAAAATCTGATTGAAGCATTGAAAGGTAAAGGACTTTCAAAGAAGCACAAGCAATCATTGTGCTTGGTTTGGTTTGTACATAATGTTCTTTGGTCGAGAGATGTTAATAATAAAATAAGCCTCGGTTTAATAAATCTCTCCAAGGATCTTGAGGCATTTAACAGCTATCCTTGGGGTTATGAAAGCTTCAAAATAACTATCGAATATTTGTTGACTCCGTTAACGCCAAAAAAAGTCAACTTGTATGGTTTTCCATGGGCCTTCATGGTAAATATTTCTTTTATCATGATATAATTCATCATTTTTTTATTCAATAATGCTTTTGATTTATTGGCATTATGTTATAGGCTTGGGCATTTGAAGCCATTCCTTATTTGAGACAACAAGTGAACTATCAGGAAGAAGTTTCCTGTCCAAGAATTCTGAGATGGTTGTCAACCTAAACTGATAAAAATATAACATTTCTTGATCTTTTCAATCCCCCCAAGGAAGCAGTAAGTCCAGTTCTAATCAAGTTTTTGTTTTAATTAATGATTAAATAATTTCTTCATCATTCTTAATATATGTATCGATTTATTTTAGATTGTCCATCCGTGGCTTGTTCCGACAAACCGAGAGTTGAAGATGCCATTTTTCTTACTTTACGCTTTGTGCAAACTTTATTGGACCCTAAGGTCATTGATTGAATAAAAATGGAATTGTTTGTAGCAACAACCATCACAAGAAAAACAATTTTGGAGGGTGGGGCTAATGATGCTCTTCTTATAGTTTTTGAAACAACAAACCATTATGATTATGATCATAATGGTTGTACAGATTTTTTTGCATATTTTGCCGCATCTAGTGAATGTTCTTCATGCAAATGTCAAGACTACAAGGCGAAACACAAGGGAGTGATTAATGTTATTAATGCACTAACTGTTTCTGTAAAGAAAATGATATCTAAGAGGGGTGTCATTCCATGAATGAGGATTTCATATACAGACACTCCACTAGAGATCAAGGCAGCTAAGAGGAGAAGGAAAGACACTTCCAAGGCATTATTAATCATCAAAAAAAGCAAGATTGTAATGCGTCTATCTTTGTCTTGCACCAATGTTCAGTGTGCAAGGGCCACAAAAAAGCAGTATGAGCTGAAGAAGGTGAATGTACATCATATGTTCCAAAAACCAAACAAGCACATATCTGTTTCAACAAATGATACATCTGCTGAAAATTATCAAACAGATATATACATCTATTGCAACTGTTGTCTAACTTATTCCATCATATTCGTTACCTGTTTCAACAGATGAGTCTTATATTGCAACAGATGGGTCATCTGTTCAAAATTATCGTACTGCTCTGATTTATCTATTTGAATTTATCCCAACAGATGATCCATCTGATGCAACATAAGAATCATTATTACAACAGATGGAAAATCTGTTATATATCTCTACTTAGTATTGATAGTTCTGGCTTTCTAGGTAGATGTCACAGCTACTGCCGAAGAGCATAATATGACAGTTGATAATCCATCAACTAATTCTAAAGATAAAGATAAAGTGAAGCCTGTCAGTTTGGGAGAACAAAAGAATTACCCATTTGAAGGGTTTAACATCTCGAACGAGGCTCCAAAAAAACAAATACAGTTGATCAACGACTATTCAGAATGGATTACCGATGGACTATTAAAGCATCATGCCGGCAGGTACATAAATCAATTTTATGAATATTGATTTATACAATTCTTATTGTAAGAACCTGGCATTAACACATATAAATCATCTTGTAGAAAACAAATAACGAGTGCTACAAAGTGAATGAATCAAGTCTTGGTTTTTATATGTTCGACTTTGTTGGTGTATATTTCGGAATGAAGAATTGGTTCTATTTGATGTCACAACCCCAAACTTGCTGGAATGATGAGGTTTAAAGGTCACACATATTACTATTAATTAATACTTTATTTAATTGCATCTGCGTATTAATTTTTTTATCACGTAATTTAAAATATTTGATAATATATGCAGTACATCAATGTCATTTTTACTACCTTCGAAAGAAGGCCAAGTTCCAAACACAAAAACAATACAGATACACAACAGGTAATTATTTGTACAAATTTTACATCAATAATTCCTACGATAGGTATTGTTAACAGCAGCCGAAAGTTTCTAGAAACGAGGAATGCTTAATCAATATTATCAAAGGTTTTAGCATTCTGGCTGGCTTACCTTGACATTTGATCAATGAAGTGTACATCCCAATCAATTGTGGTGATGAATTCCATTGGGTGTTGGCTATCGTCGTTCTAAAAGAGAGATGCATCCGAGTTTATGAATTGATGTCATGAAGGAGATGTTTCAGGCCGTCGTCTGAGATACAAAAGCTGGCCAAAATATTACCTATTTAACTTGATATGAGTGGCTTTTTGGATCAAAAGGTTCATACTGATTGGTTGATGATTGAATCATATCGGGATAAAATGGCTAATCCATTTGATGTACAATATGTTGATGGAATTGCTCAACAAATCATTGGTAGCCTGTAAGTTTAAGTGTCATGATTTAGTTTCATTTCACAAATTTCACAACGCTTGCATGAGCTACAAGATATGGATTATTTGTTTTTTTATAACGCAGGGATTGCAGTCCTTTTGTTACCGCCTATGCCGAGTATTTGAACGATGGATTACAAGTACCAAATGATGGACTTGATGCCGAATTACTCCACAAAAGATATGCTGCTCTTTTATGGAAATATGGATAAGCAAGAACTCAGAAGCCGTGCGCAACCGAAGTTAAAGATCCACGACGACCAAAGCCGAATTCCATAGCACTAGATGAAGAACAACTTGTCCATATTGATTGGATATTTATAGCTCGAGTCAGTCAATGTAATAACCTATCATCCTTGGTTTAACTTGTTGATTTATTTGTAGAGTAGATCGTTTGTACTCATAATGATTTTTTTTACATTTCATTTATTTGTTGAGTTATTTTATTTCATGTAATTTTCGAAGGCTTCGATTTATTTTATTCTGTCTATGAATATAA
>NW_025892335.1:121672-135128 GCF_002878395.1 Capsicum annuum | reverse complement strand
TCATATGAAAATATGGAAATTCAACTTGAAACATGATATTAATATCAAAACTCAAGGAATTTATCTTTAAGACATCACAAAAATATCATAGTTTCTTGAACAAGAATATAGGATAATAGTTTTCATCTCAAATTCATAATTAAAGAAGTAAACTCATGTATCTTCATAAAATAATATAAATTTTTGCGCACAAGAATGAAAGGATATTATTGTTGAAAACCCCACATACCTTAAACTTGAAGTTTTGAATGAAATCTTGACCTTGGGACTCTATTCGTGAAGATAATGAGTGTTTTTTGTAGCCCTCGGAATGGGAATTCCAAATCTCGAATAATTATTGAAAAATCATGGTTGAATCTTGAGATATTTGAATTTTTAGGTTGAAACCCTAATGAATGTTCTTGGTGATTTTGAGAGAAAGTAAACTTATTTTGGTGTTATGGGAGTTTAATCCCGTGTTATAGACATATATAGGTATGTTTTTTACACTTGGAAGTGAGGTATGCGGCGCACAACCCATGCCAGACCTTAAGGTATGCGTCGTACACCTTATCACAGACATTTAAGTGTTCCTCGCACTTCCAACCACACATATTTGATTGGGCGGCACATTGCCCATCGCACACCTTTACTGCCTCTTACAAAATTGGACATAACTCTTTGCTCGGGTATCGAATTTTTTTAAAATTGGTCTCATTGGAAAGCTAATGCAATTATCTATAATTTGATAGGTCTTGGTATAAAAAAATTCTATGTATATTTAGATATATTCATGTTTGAAGTTGACCCTTGTAGAATTGAATGTCAAACTTTGGATGAATCAATTGGTCTTAGCTCAACCTTGTTCTAGCTCATTGCTATAAATATTTTCCACCTCTAAACTACTACATAGACTAGGATAATGATCATGCAACTTTTATTCATGTGAGAATATCTTAGATTAGAGATTAGACGTGCAGGAATAATTGTTAGAATTCTAGCACGCTAATATAGGGTATTACAAAAGTTGAGCTGCCTGCAGAGTTGTCAGCTGTTCATCCTATTTTCCATATTTCCATGCTTAGGTAGCATATTGGTAATTTTATCATTGTTTATTCTTTAGATAACTAAGATGTTCAAAATAACCTTTTGTTTGATGAGGTTCCAGTGGAGATCCTAGATTACCAAGTCCGTAGACTAAGGAACAAAGAAGTTTCATTGGTTAAGGTTTTATGGTGGATCCAATCAGTTGAGGGTGATACTTGGGAAGCTGAAGCAGATATGTGATCCAAGTACCTACACCTCTTCTTCACAAGTTTAGTGCAAGCCAAAGGTATTACTTTTTCTTAATTCAGCCCCTATCTAACCAAAGATTCATCTATATAGCTATTTTGTTGAAAATTTATGCAATCTTAGAAATACTTGGAAGTTTAGAATGACATAGATTCAATTTATAGCACTATTCCAATTATGCATCCTCAGTTTCTTTTCATTCCCAGCTTAACTAGTGACATTCTAGGACGAATATTTACCAAGGGGGAGATATTATAATACCCCAAGAATTCCAACTAATTGTAGAAACCTATTTTAAGCTTGTTAGAAATAAATTTAGTGATTTGGTAGCTACATGGTCTATCTTGATGAGTATTAGGGCCTCAAAAAGTGTCCTAGCTATTAGACGAATCAAAACATTCCTTGCCGATTGAATTCTTGAGATGGATACTGATATGGTCAACTTCAAACGAGAATATATTTAGTTATACTATGAATTTATGAGCTCATGACCCATTTAAAGATAGATAATTGAATTAGCTTTCCAACGATACCAATTTTACCAAAATCCATTATCGGAGCAAAGAGTTATGCCCATTTTACTTCTCACAAGCCTGATGGCTTGTCAGAAATGTTGTCAACATAAGCAGAAAGTCACAAAATCAATCATTTTGTGGCGACGCTTTGTGATGACTTGTCACAAGCCTAACGTCTTTTCACAAATGTCGTCACTATAAGCAGAAGGTCACAAAATCTAATATTTTGTGATGACATTTTGTGATGACTTGTCGCAAGTCTAATGACTTGTCACGAATGTCGCCAGCTATTTTTTTTAGCAATTTAATGACATTTTTATAAGGGTATTTTCATCTTTTTCCTACACTTACCACGACTTATAACCCTCAGAGAGCGTATTTTCTTCTATTTCTCTGTAGTTAAACATCCCAAAATTCTTTGCACACCTTCAACCACAAAGTTAGGGTTTTAACATAAAAACCCAATTATCTAGAGATTCAACCGTGAGAATTTAATAATTTTTGCATATTTGAATTCCTCATTAAGAGTGATACGAGGGACACCCAATAATTAATGAATAACCTTCCAAAATTTTTTGAAGTCATCCTAAAACTCCAAGTTTAAGGTATGTGGTTTTGAACATGAACACCCTTTCATTCTTGTACCCAAAAGTTACATATTTTCGTAAAGTATTTTGTAAATTCATGGAGAATTCCTATCATGTTATTATATTGTGAATTTTATAAAACTATGTCTTACCCAAGCTTTGAGTTGTAATATTATTATGCATATTAATGTTTTAAATTGTCAATTTATGCTTTAAGTTGCATAATTCAACATCTATATCATGTTTTGAGAATTTCTAGTCCTATTCTTATGAATTGGAACTTATGGTTAAAGCATGAGTTTGAGAATGAAATGTTTGTGATCTTTTTAAAGAATATCAAAAAGTGAGTTTTGATTGTAAGTTAAGATAGAAATCCACATTCTTGAGTTTGAAGTAAAAGGGATGCATTTTGGCTCCTATTATATATATATATGTTGTTGAATTGTTATAAGGTGGATTTATAAAGTTCTGATCTTAGTAAGAGAATAGTATTTAGCACCGAGTTGGGCTTGATTCTGAGGTCTCATTCCCCGGAACTACGTGACCCCGTAGGTTCTTGATATACCCCAAGTGGGTTAAGATAGTGATCACTAAAGTTAAGGTTTTATCCGATGGCAAGGATAGAACAACTCTCCCCAACGTGGGTAAGATGTTGGACTCCATGTAGCTCACATGGTTTATGTCGGTTAACAGAAACTCCCTAAGTTTCTAAAGTTCTCTAAGTTCTAAAGTCTTCCAAGTTTCAAAGAGTTTTAGTCTTAAAGTTATAGAGTTTTGAAAGTATAAGTGTTTTGAAAGCTATGGTCCTAATAATTTCAGGTGTCATGATAATTTGAGGTTTTAAGTAAAAGCATGATAATTTATGAGTCTTGTGGCATATATTTATTTCAATCTATGTGAGTATGTTTTACACCATGCAGGTTTTCTATAAAAGCTTATGATATTGAGTATTTTAATTGAACACTCCCCCATATGCTCAGTACATTCCCAAAGTGCTAACCCACATATTTTATCTGTGTGCCATATTTTCTCGTAATATAGGTTCAGGTGCATAGTCTTAGCCTCACCAGTGATCCTTTATAGCATTCTATCTACATATCAGCCGTGATGAGTCCTCATGTTTCGGGGACCAGTTATTCTCAGACTTCCAGTTTTATTTACTAGCTTTATAATTCTTATAAGTTAAGTATGACTCAGTTGGGGACCTGTCCCACTGGCTCTCTAATTTGGAGTTGTAGAGGTTTGTTAGACTAGTCATCAGATTATTAGCACTTTGAGATTTTCTTTGAATTGTAGTTTTTTAGACCAAGTATTTCATTCATATTTCTCATTTTATGATGTCACAGTGTTGAGTTCATGCTTTTTATCTTTAAGTAAACTAATATATGAAGTAGAAGGATCAAAGGGTTAGCTTGGGGATACTTGTATCCTTAAGCACCGTGTGACATTTCGGGACCTGATTACGGAGCGTTACAAACTTGGTATCAGAGCCTATGGTTTATAGAGTCCTAGGGAGCCTGACAAACCGTGTTAAGTAGATTCTTGATCATCGGTGTGTAGCGTGCCACATCTATAAGCAAGAGGCTATAAAATATTTTAGTAATAAGTCATTTCTTCCTCTCAAGTCCATCGTTCTTAAGTTGTCTCTCTCAACTATTAATTTGTGCTCTTTTATTTCAAAATATGTCTCCCCACTGAGCTCGAAAAAATAACAACGATCAGCAACCTCAACCCTCTGATTCTCTGAATGAAAATGTGTCCCATACCGAATTCAGGGTAGCCTTCTAGGCACTAGCCCAAGTTCTCACTGTCTAGGCCAATCAAGCTGCAGCTCCTCAGTAGCAGGTAGGTGAATTAGCTACTGTTAGAATTTGTGGCTTTATACGGATGAGTTCGTCAGAGTTTTATCGGTCAAAGGCAGGAAAAACCCATAGTTCTATCTTGAGAAGATAAGGAAGATCACATAGGTAATGCATGTGTCTAAAGAAGAGTGTGTGGATTTAGCATCTTACAGGTTGAAGGACATTATGTATGACTGGGTGGTTTCTTGGAGAAAGGGTAGAGGGGAGGATGATGCTCCCATTACCTAGCAGATGTTCCAAGATGTATTCTTAGATAGGTTCTTTTCTTTGGAGTTAAGTGAGTTAAAGATTGAAGAGTTTATTAACTTGAGACAGGGCTCGATGAATGTTAAAAAGTACTGCTTAAAGTTCAATCAGCTAGCAAAATATGTGCCTGACTTGATCTCTGACACCCGAACTGTTATGAGAAAGTTTGTGACAGGTGTGTCGAGCTTAGTACTGAAAGAATGCCGCACTGCTATGTTGAATAAGGAGATGGATTTGTCTAGGCTAATGATCTATGCACAACAAATAGAGGAGGATAAGATAAGGGAAAGATATAGAGCGAGAGGTAACAAGAGATCCAAGTCTGAACAATACAAATACAGTCAGGATAATTCCTAGGAAGGGAACCGCCCTCAGTTCCAGAGTCATTCTTCTATGCCAGAACCCTCATCTGCTAGTGCCCTAGTGCCTAGAGGTAGGCCAGAGTATGGAAATAGGTCTTCTATGTCCAGGCCTCAGCAGAGTGTGAGCAGCAACCCCAACGTCCCTCCTTATGCCAAGTGTGGTAGGACCCATCCGGGTAAGTGTTTGGCTGAACAACGTGGTTGTTTTGGGTGTCGTAAGATAGGCCACAGGCTTAGAGAGAACCCATATGCTAGGAAGGGAAGCAGAGATACCCGACCCCAGACCTAGGCCACTAGTGCATCAGCTTTCGCAGCCCGTCCAGCTCCTCCTCAGAGCTTTTCTTCTAGTATTGCTAGCGGTCAGCGCCAAAATAGGTTTTATTCCCTACCTTCCCTTCATGAGAAGGAGGACTCTCCCAATGATATTACTAGTATGCTTCGTGTATTTCATTTTGATGTATATGTGTTATTGGACCCCGGGTCAAGTTTTTCTTATGTGACCCCACTTATTGCTGTGAAGTTTGAGAAGAGTCCCAAAAGTATTTTTGAGCTTATTCTAGTTTCTACTCCAATAGGGGAGTCTGTTGATGCTAAGAAAGTATACAAGAATTGTCCTATTACAGTCCTTCATAGAGTCACACTTACTGATTTGATAGAGTTAGACATGGTCGATTTTAATGTTATCCTGGGTATGAACTGGCTTCACTCCTTCTATGCATATATAGATTGTCGTACTCATGTAGACAAATTTTAGTTTCCTGATGAACCAGTTTTTGAGTGGTCAGGGAGTTTAGTACCTCTCAAGAGTCATTTTATTTCTTATCTCAAAGCTAGGAAGCTTATATCTAAGGGTTGATTTTATCACTTGGTTAGAGTTAAGGACACAAAGTCTCAAACCCCAAGTATCCATTCAATCAACATTGTCAATGAGAGATAGAATTTTAGATTGATCTTCTTCTCGACACTCTGCCTATTTCCATTCCTCCCTACCGTATGGCACCTACATAGATTAAGGAGTTGAAGTTGAAAGAACAACTTAAACATCTCTTAGAAAAAAGTTTTATAAGGCCCAGTGTATCTCCTTGGGGTGCACTTGTCCTTTTTATGCAAAAGAAAAATAGTTCTTTGCGTATGTGCATTGACTATCATTAACTTAATAAGGTCACAGTCAAGAACAAATACCCTTATCCGAGAATAGATGATTTGTTTGATCAGTTGCAAGGTGCGATTATTTCTCCAAGATAAACCTTAGATCCGGCTATCACCAACTTAGAGTAAGGGGGTGTGATATCCTGAAAACAGCTTTTTAAACCCGCTATGGTCATTTTGAGTTTCTTGTTATGTCTTTCAGGCTAACTAACACCCCTACAGCTTTCATGGAACTCATGAATCAAGTGTCCAAGCCATATCTTGATATGTTCGTCATTGTGTTTATCGACTACATCTTTGTGTATTCTCAAAGCGAGGGTGATCACGCAGACCATCTTAGAATCATCTTGCAAACTATTAGAGATCATAAGTTATTTGCCAAAATTCAGTAAGTGTGAGTTTTGGTTAGGGTCCGTAGCGTTTTTGGGTTATATTATTTCAGCTGAAAGTATTAGAGTTGATCCCCAAAAGACAAAGGCTGTAAGAAATTAGCCTAGGCCTATCTCTCTATTTGATATTAGATGTTTCTTAGTTCTAACTGGATATTACCACCATTTTGTTGAAGGGTTCTCTTCCACTACGTCTCCTATGACTCGATTGACCCAAAAAAAAGTTAAGTTCCTTTGGTCGGATTCCTGTGAGAAGAGTTTTCAGGAGTTGAAGACTCGACTCACTTCTGCCCCTATGTTGACGTTGCCTTATGGTATAGATAGTTTTGTGGTATACTATGATACTTCGTGAGTTGGTTTGGGTTGTGTGTTGATGCAGAGGGGTAAAGTTATAACCTATGCTTCTAGACAATTGAAACCTCATGAGAAGAATTACCTAACCTATGACTTAGAGTTGGTTGCTGTAGAGTTTGCTCTGAAAATCTGGAGACATTATTTGTATGGTGTGCATGTTGATGTTTTTACTGATCACAAAAGTATGCAGTATGTGTTGACTCAGAAGGAGTTGAATCTTAGGTAGCGGAGGTGGTTAGAATTATTGAAAGACTATGATATGAGTGTTTTCTATTATCCGGGAAAGGCCAATGTTATGGCAGATGCCCTTAGCTGGATGTCTATGGGTAGTATTTCGTATATGGAGGAAGGTAAGAAAGAGTTGGCTCGTGATGTGCATCGTCTGGCTAGACTGGGTGTTAAGTTGCTTGATTCCACTAAGGGAAATATTTTGGTGCAGAGTAGTTCCGAATCCTCTTTGGTTTCGGAAGTAAAGAAGAAGCAAGACTTAGATGCTAGCTTAGTCAGACTGAAGGAGTCAGTCAAGGACCAAAAGCTAGAAATTTTCTCTCAAGGAGGAGATAGGGTTTTGAGGTTGCAGGGTAGATTATATGTTCCTGATGTTGGTGATTTGATGTGGAGAATTATGGCTGAAGCGTATGGTGCATAGTATTCTATTCATCCCGGCATTGTCAAGATGTACCGCAACTTATGGGAAATCTATTGGTGGTGTGGTATGAAGAAGGATATAGCTGATTTTGTGGCGCAGTGTGCAATATGTCAACAGGTTAAGGTTGAGCACCAAAGACCTGGTGGTGTGATGTAAGAGTTTAGTATCCTAACTTGGAAGTGGGTAGAGATAAATATGGATTTTGTGGCTGGCTTACCTCTTTCCCGATGCCATTATGACTCGATCTGGGTTGTTATCGATAGGTTGACTAAGTCAGTGCATTTCTTTCCTATGCACACATCATATACAGCTGAGGACTATGCTAGATTGTATATTCGAGAGTTGGTCAGGTTGCATGGAGTTCCCTTGTCTATCATTTTGGATAAGGGTACTCAGTTCACTTCTCAGTTCTGGAGAGCATTTCAGAAGGGTCTTCGTACCCAAGTTCATATGAGTTCTTCTTTTCATCTGTAGATAGATGGTCAGGTTGAGAGGACTATCCAAACTTTGAAGGACATGTTGAGGGCGTGTGCCCTTGATTTCAAAAGTAGTTGGGATTAGCATTTGCCGTTGATAGAGTTTTCTTACAACAATAGTTACCATGCTAGTATCAAGATGGCACCATTTGAGGCATTATATAATAGGAGATGTAGATCACCCATAGGTTGGTTCGAAGTGGGTGAAGCTACTTTGGTTGGACCTGATATAGTATTTGAGGCGATGGAGAAGGTGAAGTTTATTAGAGAAAGGTTAAAGACAGCTTAGAGTCGTCGAAAGTCATATGCAGGTGTAAGACGAAAAGACCTTGAGTTCGAAGTTAATGATTTGGTGTATCTAAAAATTTTGCCCATGAAAGGGGTGAAAAGATTTGGGAAGAAAGGGAAACTTAACCCCAGTACGTTGGCCCTTACAGAATTCTCAGCCGTGTTGGAAACGTAGCCTATGAAGTTGAGCTGCCTGCAGTGTTGTCAGATGTTCATCCTATTTTCCATATTTCCATGCTTAGGAAGCATGTTGGTGATTCTATTATTGTTGATTCTTCAGATAGCTTAGATGTTCAGAATAACCTTTCGTTTGATGAGGTTCCAGTTGAGATCCTAGATTACCAAGTCTGTAGACTAAGGAACAAAGAAGTTCCATTGGTCAAGGTTTTATGGCGGAACCAATCATTTGAGGGTGATACTTGGGAAGCCGAAGCAAATATGCGATCCAAGTACCCACACCTCTTCTTCATAAGTTTAGAGCAAGCCGAAGGTATTACTTTTTCTTAATTCAATCCTTATCTAACCAAAGATTCATCTATATAGCTATTTTGTTGCAAATTTGTGCACTCTCAGAAATACTTGAAAGTTTAGAATGATATAGATTCAATTCAGAGAACTATTCCAATTGTTCATCCTCAGTTTCTTTGCATTCCCAGCTTAACTAGTGAGATTCGAGGACGGATGTTTTCTAAGGGGGAGATATTGTAATACCCCGAGAATTCCAACTAATAGTAGAACCCTGTTTCAAGCTCGTTAGAAATAAAGTTAATGATTTGGTAGCTACATGATCTAGCTTGATGAGTATTAGGGCCTCAAAAAGTGTCTTAGCTATTAGCTTGATGACATTTCATGACGACTTGTCACAAGTCTGACAACTTGTCACGAATGTCGTCAGCAATTTTTTTCAGCAATTTAATGACCTTTTTGTAAGGGTATTTTGGTCCTTTTCCTGCACTTCCCAAGACTTATAACCCTCAGAGAACGTATTTTCTACTATTTCTCTTTAGTTAAACATCCCAAAATTCTTTGCACACCTTCAACCACAAAGTTTGGGTTCTAACATAAAAACCCAATTATCTAGAGATTCAATTGTGAGAATTCAATAATTCTTGCATATTTGAATTCCCCATTTAGAGGGCTACGAGGGACACCCAGTAGTTCATGAATAACCTTCCAAAATTTTTTAGTCATCCAAAAGCTCTAAGTTTAAGGTATGTGGTTTTGAACAAGAACACCGTTTCGTTCTTGTGCCCAAAAGTTACATATTTTCGTGAAGTATCTTATAAATTCATGGAGAATTCCTATCATGCTATTATATTGTGAGTTTTATGAAACTATGTCTTACCCAACCTTTAAGTTGTAATATTATTATGCATATTAATGTTTTAAAATGTCAATTTATGGTTTAAGTTGCATAATTCACCGTCTATATCATGTTTTGAGAATTTCGAGTCCTATTGTTGTGAATTGAACCTTATGGTTAAAGCATGAGTTTGAGAATGCGATGTTAGTGATTTTTTTAAAGAATATCATGAAGTGAGTTTTGATTGTAAGTTAAAATAGAAATCCACATTCTTGAGTTTGGAGTAAAGGGGATGCATTTTGGCTCCCATTATATATATATATATATATATGTTGTTGAATTGTTTTAAGGTGGATTTCTAATGTTCTGAGCTTAGTAAGGGAGTAGTATTTAGCACCGAGTTGGGCTTGATTCCGAGGTCTGATGCCCCATAGTTACGTGCCCCCGTAGGTTCTTGATATACCCCAAGTGGGTTAAGATAGTGATCACTAAAGTTAAGGTTTTATCCGATGGTAAGGATAGAACAGCTCTCCCCCACGTGGATAAGATGTTGGACTCCATGTAGTTCACATGGTTTATGTCGGTTAAGAGAAACTCCCTAAGTTCCTAAAGTTCTCTAAGTTCTAAAGTGTTCAAAGTTTCAAAGAGTTTTATTCTTAAAGTTACAAAGTTTTGAAAGTATAAGTGTTTTGAAAGCTATGGTCCTAATAATTTTAGGTATCATGATAATTTGAGGTTTTAAGTAAAAACATGATGGTTTATAAGTCTTGTGGTATATATTTATTTCAAGCTATGTGAGTATGTTTTACACTTTGCACGTTTTCTATAAAAGCTTATGATATTGAGTATTTTAATTGCACCTTCCTCCATATGCTCAGTACATTCCCAAAGTACTGACCGACATGTTTTTTCTATGTGCCATATATTCTCGTAATGTAGGTTTAGGTGTACACTCTCAGCCTCACCAATGATCCTTTCGAGCAATCCTATCTACATATCAGCCGTGGTGAGTCCTCATGTTTCAGGGACCAGTTATTCTCAGACTTCCAATTTTATTTAATAGTTGTTTAATTCTTTCCAGTTGAGTATGATTCAGTTGGGGACCTGTCCCAATGGCTCTCTAGTTTGGAGTAGTAGTGGTTTGTCAGACTAGTCATCAGATTATCAGCACATCAAGATTTTCTTTGAGTTGTAGTTTGTTCAGACCAAGTATTTCATTCATATTTCTCATTTTATGATGTCACAGTGTTGAGTTCATTCTTTTTATCTTTAAGTAAGCTAATATATGAAGTAGAAGGCTCAAAGGGTTAGCTTGGAGCTATTTGTAGCCTTAAGCACCATGTGACGTTCCGGGACCCAATTGCAGGGTGTTACATCATATTTTAAATTAAAGCAACAAACACTAAAATATTTCACTAATACTAGAAGAGAAGTTGACTTAAGTTCCTCGCTTTCTTCAAAATTAAAAAGGCCATAATTTTTTACCAATGTAAGAAGAAAAGGGATGATGAACAACTCATAGCTGTTGTGGCTGGAGAGCAAGGTTGTCACATCAATTGATGGTTTAAACTAAAAAAATAAACTCGAATCCCAACTATTTGTCACCGGAGGTTGAAGTCGTCGGGGATTGAAAAGGGAAATTTGCAGAACTGTTGGTTGGGAGAAATTGTTGAGAGAGATGAGAGATGATTGATTTGGAGAGAAGAGGGGTGTAGGTTGATTTGTATTTTTAAAAATGTTAGAAAGTTTTTAAAATATTAATCAAGTCCATAATTAACTTAATCAAGTTTCCTAATTATGTTTGACCCTTTAAGTTGGTCAATGTCACCAATCCTTCATTCAAGACTTAAATGACACCTTTTCTTCAATTTTCTCTAGTAAGATTACCATAAATGACAATTAATGATGTCTTTTTCTAATATATTTCTATTTTTGTCCTTATTATTTTTCTTAAGACCATTCCCACTTGGACTTTTATTATTGGTTCCTTATTGTCACTTATTAAATTACCTTTTAGTTAAAACTCAATTTATCTTTATTTAACAATCAATTTAGCTCAAAAAATCATTCTAGATATTTTTTAATGAAAAATGAAAGTTTGCATTGATTTTCGACTACACTCTTATAGTTCTTATTAATATTGTACAATTATCTAAAAACATACAATAAATCAGGTAGTTTAATAAATAACACCTTGTTTATATTATTTTTCTTAGCAAACATGAAAAACAATAAGCAATAATTAAAATGGGATGGATAACATATTATTTCTATATATAAAAGAGGATATTAATTTTGAAAGTTCTTACAATGGTATTTTAGGTATTTTTATTTTTTGTTAAGTAGATTATCGCACATGACAATTAATGGTGTCTTTTTCTAATACATTTTTCATTTTTTCCCTTATTATTTTGATTAAGACCATTCCCTCTTGGACTTTTATTATTGGTCTCTTTTTGTCACTTATTAAATTACCTTTTAGTTAAAACTCTATTTATCTTTAATTAACAACCAATTAACTCAAAAATTCATTCCAAATAATTTTTAATACAAAATGAGAGTTTGCATTGATTTTCGTCTACACTTATAATTCTTATTAATATTGTACAATTCCTAGAAAACATATAATAAATAGGGTAACTTAATAAATATTACCTTGTATATATTATTTTTCTTAGCAAACATGAAAAAAAGATAAAGCAATAATCAAAATGGGACGGATAAGATATTTGTTTAGGGGGTGTGTAGAATATAAACATGAAAAGTAAATGGGCTGAATGAAACAATCTATTGACATAGTTTAATTATTATTTAGTATCCTTATAAATTATTATGAAGTTAATTTGTGTAAAACCTCTAAATTAAGGTTGTAATACATAATATAAACTTGAAGTCATTGAAATATTTTGTTGTATTAGATGATTTCATAAGATGAAAAATATGAATTATGCAAAAACTCTTGTTACATGGAATAAAAATAAAATTAAAACTCAATAAATATCAAAAGAAATTTATTTCTATATATAAGTAAACAATGAGATACTCAGAAAATCATAAAAATATGTATAGATTTTAATTTTTGTAATCTTCGTCAAATTATAATTATTTAAATATTTTAATTATGTTATTTTATAAAATATTAAATTACTTGTGGTCCTTTGATATATTCTAATTCTCTGATAATACTTTCTTCCTCACAAATATTTTTTCCTTAAAAATTATGAAATTACATAATTTAAAACTTTAGTAATTAGGAAAACTTATTAACAAGACATGTTTGATATATCATTAGATTATATTAACTATAAAGTAAAAAGTATATAACAAATTATATTTTAAATTAAAATTATTATTTTTATATCTTGAGTTTGCGCCCGGGCTTAACACGGGTTTCGTGAAACTAGTATATATATATAATTTACTTTTTTATATATTAGAATTTAAATTAATAAAATACATATTTTTATTTAATTAATATTCATTTCTTTTTTATTAAACTATTAAGATAAATATATTATTTAATTACTTTACAATAATAAAAATATAAAATTACTAATAAATAAATTTTTAAAAAATTATTGAAGGACTAGAATAGTCCTTTATGATACCATCAAAGTATATCCACATAGTATTATAGTATCATTGTAGACTGAAATAAACCTCAATGATACCATGTGTGTATCTATATGTTGTGATGGTGTCATGTAGGTCTAACTGAAGGATTGAAAAAGACATCAATAATACCATGAATGTATATAGATATACAGTGATAGTATTATGGAGGTCCCAGTAAGGATTGAAGAAAACATCAATAATACCATGAAAGTATATGACAGTATATAAATATATTGTTATGGTAACATAGAGGTTTTACTGAAGAATTGAAGTAGACATCAATGATACCATGATAGTATATAAATATACTTTTATGGTATCATTACAGACTAAATTAAACCCCAATGATACCATATATATATATATATATATATATATATATATATATA
>NW_025892335.1:83703-121572 GCF_002878395.1 Capsicum annuum | reverse complement strand
GATTGAAGCAAACTCAGTGATGCCATGACGGTATGCAGATATAGTGGTGATATCATGGAGGTTTGACTGAAGGATTGAAGCAAACATCAATGATACTACGAAAGTATATAGATATATTGTGATGGTATCATGGAGGTCTCAATGAAGAATTAAAGTAGGCATCAATGATATAAAGACAGTATATAGATATACTATAATGGTATCATGGAGGTCTCACTAAGGATTCAAGTGAAGTCAATGATACCACGATGGTATTGTAACACCCCAAAACTGATACCCGAAATGCTACACGATGCTCATGACCCCAAAATACCACAAGCTAACCCATGACTGATATCTGTACTTGTATACTGCATAAAATACTTTATAATACGGAAAAATGAACTGCAAGGCCATAAGGTTCAATACTGAACATGATCTGAATAATATAACATCTGTGTGGGGTAATAGAATACCCAAAAAAAAATTAAATATACTGAAGTCTGAAACATGATAGTCTAGAAAGCCTCTAACTAACTGAACTGTCTGAGTAAGGAGTTGATGGGATATGTCACCAACTAACTCCTACTAGCAAACTGATTAATGAGATAATAGAGAAATAATTATGTCCTCGAAAGATGAGGACTCACTTCTAACTCTGTATGCAGATATCTAGAATCTACTGTTACTCTGGAGCTCATGTCTTTAAACCTATGGTATAAGACACCATAGCACAAATGCGTTAGTACTTTAAATATACTAGTATGCATGTGAGGTAAGCTGAATACATGGGGTTCATATACATGAACAATAATAATAACTGACTAACTGTTATGAGCATGAGAATACATGCATAAAACATAACAACTAACACTAATACTGTGATAACATGATTACTGAATCTAAATATAACTGATAATATTAGTGACTGTATCTGACAGTACTGAATCTGATGGAATTATTCAAGTTTCGTACTGTATCTGAGTTGACTATATCTGACAGTCCTGAAATCTGAGGAACTATTTGAGTTCTATTACTGAGATTGATTGACTGTGTCTGACAGTCCTGATTCTGTAACATGAAATTGTGGGAAGTAGTTATCTAACCGACATGCCCCCAATATGCCAGTATGGCTGAGTTAGGGTCCAATCTGTAACACCAATTGGAAGGGTGTCAATACTGCGCCACTGGTAAGGACAAGCTGTGGGTGACCCTCATCTGATAGTGTCTCTAAAAGAGAATGGTGAGGCCCTAATTTGAAAGTGCTTATCTACCTCATCAACCCCCATTGGATAGTGTGGATGTCTCAACCTATGCTGGCTACATAGTTTTGGAATGCAAGGATGACTTCTAAGAATCACACCTTCATCTGATAGTGGGTGTTCTCATTCTTGGGTTCACTCGGTGCTAATTCCTACTCCCATCTGAATAGGCTCTAAATCATGATTTACTGAACAGAACATGGGCTGAGTTACTAAATTCCATTGACTGATGGAATACTACTGATATCTGACAACTGACTTAGTTCATGAGATCATAGAGATTTCATGAGTTATAAGACTGTTTGAAGTCTAAGGATTCATAGCTTGACTGAGAGTATCGTGAAAACATGACATGACTCTAGTTACACAACTAATGTTTCGGGTACGAGTACCCCCAGGACTCGATGAAAGAAAACTGACTAAACATAACTTAGTTGAACATATTATTAACATCATAATCCATTATATATTTATAGAAGCATTTCATCAAAACAAGTTATGGGCATAACTTGTACATACATGGGGATTTCATGGTATCATGCTAGTTAGACACTTTTATTTCATCTAGGCATTTAATCAAACATATTGTAGGCATGGTACATGTAAACATCATTGTACAATAATTAAACATCATGGTTTAATTCTAATTTCATCATTCAAGGGTTTAGTCATAGGTTTGCATGAATCTATATCTATGATAATTTAATCCACATAGAATTTATCACCTAACATGGAGTAGAATTCAATTTCTCATTGTCCACATGAACAAGAGAAGCCCAATCATGAAATTCATTAAAAAAACCATAAACTTTAATTTAGAAAGGGGATTTTGGGCTTCATGGACGAAAGGAGTCCATAAATGAACACTATGCATACCTTAGTTCGTGATTTCGTGAGGATTGACGGTGAAACCTTCTTGAATTCGAATCCCCAATAGAAACCGTAGCTTGTTCTTGAGAGAAAACTTGAGAGAAAGTAGTATATTTTGGTTGAAGAATAGCTAAATCAGGTGTTATAGGGTTTAAATATGGGTAGGAAATTGACCCATTTTACCCTTGGATACGTCTTTTAAAATTGTAAAAATTTCCCGAACTGGACCTTTAGCGCGATGCAGCTCTATCGCGCCGTGTCACTGGATTTTCACAATCAGAAAATTGAGGGATGGTGCGATGCGGGGCCATCACGTTGGCACTTCCTTTGTGACCTGGAACTTTGGCACGACATGGGGGAAATCACACTGAGACACAGAAAAATAGACAATTCTGAATTTGGACCCTAGTGCGACGTGCCATAATTGCGAACCCCTACTGGAATTTACCAAATGCCATTTCCTTTTTGTGGCGTGGCACGCCACTAACTAATATGGTGCTGTTTTATGACGAAAACTTGAAATAGTCATAACTTCTGACCCGGTAGTTGGATTTGGGTGAATCTTATATCGATGGAAAGCTTATTGAATTTTCCACATGAATAAAAATAAAAATCTTGAAAATTACTCATGGAATAATCATTATTAAATTTAGAAGCTAATACTAGACATTCTTGAGATAAAATTAGCTAGGAAAAAGTATGGGGTATTACAATATCTCCTCCTTGAGAACATTTATCCTCGAATGAGACTAACTAAGAGGGGAGAAAAGACAACCGACGCATATACTAAACTTGAATAACTGGAACATGATCTCATGAATGACATGATTGAAAAGATGAACATATAATACTGAACATGCATATCTGATGCATGTGTACCTGATTCATGATGCATGACTGAGTGTTCTAGAAAACTAAGTTCTCACAATGAGAATACATATCTGATGCATAATTACATAACTGAACTGATACATGAGTGCATGACTGAATATGGAATGGTACTTGATACCAGTTTATAATAGAAACATGAGCATGAAACTGCATACCAAGTTTATGATAAACACTGAACATGAAGCTGAGTAAGCTTAAGGAGAACTATTTCCTTGAGCTTGATTTGAGTTGGTGAAGAAAAGGTGAGGATATTTATTTTGCAGGTCTGCCTCTTCTTCCCAAGTAGCTCCTTCGACGGACTAATTTCTCCAAAGAACCTTAACTAGAGGGACTTCTTTGTTCCTCAATCTACGAGTCTGATAGTCTAAGATTTTGACTGGAATCTCTTCATAAGAGAGAGTGTTCTGAACATCAATGCTTTGAATAGGGACTACAACTGATGGGTCAGCTATGCACTTCTTGAGCAAAGGGACATGAAAGATCAGATGAACTGAGGCTAGATATGAAGGCAATTTGAGCTCATATGCTACCTTTCTGAATCGACTGAGAATCTTGAAGGGACCAACATATCGTGGACTAAGTTTCTCTTTTCTACCAAGCCGCTTCACTCCCTTCATGGGAGAGATCTTTAGATAGACGTAGTCACTAATCTCAAACTCGAGATATTTTCTACAAATATCTGTATAAGACTTCTGTCAGCTCTGAGTTGCTCGGAGTCTTTCTCTAATCAACTGGACTTTTTCTAAGGCATCGAATACCAAGTCAAGCCCTATAACTAAGGACTAACTAACTTTGAACCAACTAATTGGAGATCTATATCTCCTACCATAGAGAGCTTCAAATAGAGCCATCTGAATACTGGAATGATAGCTGTTGTTGTATGAAAACTCAATCAAAGGCAAGTGGTCATACCAACTACCCTTGAAATCAAGTACACACGCCCATAGCATATCTTTTAAAGTCTGAATGGTCCTTTCTGCTTGACCGTCTGTCTAAGGTTGAAAGGCTGTACTAAGATGAACTTGGGTACCAAGACCCTTTTGGAATGCTTTTCAGAAATAAGAGGTGAACTGGATACCTTTGTCTAAGATAATAGATAGAGGAATACCATACAATCTGACCAACTCTCTGATGTAGAGTTTGGTGTAATTCTCAGTTGATAAAAGGTATGAACTGGAAGGAAATGAGCTGATTTGGTCATTCTTTCTACAATGACCCAGACTGAATCATGCTGATGATGAGTTCGAGGCAAACCCGTCATGAAGTCCATGTTCACAACTTCCCAATTCCAAGTAGGAACACTAAACTCCTATATGGACCCACTAGGATTCTGATGCTCTATCTAGACCTGCTGACATATAAAGCACTTAGCCATAAACTCTAAAACATCTCTCTTCATCCCACTCCACCAATATATTTCCCGCAAGTCATGGTACATCTTTATGGCCCCTGGATGAATAGTGTAGCGAGCACCATGCGCTTTTGCAAGAATTTGCTGCCTTAAGTCATCTACACCTGGAACACAGAGACGACCCTAACAATGCAAAACACCATCTTACCCTTGGGAGAAAACCTTTACTTTCTGATCCTGGACTGACTCTTTCAACTTGACAAGGTTGGGATCTCTATCTTGCTTTTCTTTCACCTTGGAAACTAGAGATGATTCTGAGCTACTCTAAACCCATATATCACCTTCTTCTGTATCGACTAAGTGAATTCCTAGTCTGGAAAGCTGATGGACTTCCTGAGCTAACTTCTTCGTACTGTCCTCAATATAAAAAACACTACTCGTGGATAGTCTACAGAGAGCGTCGGCCATTACATTGGCCTTGCTCGGATGATAAAGGACACTCATGTCATAATCTTTCAAGAGCTCTAGCCACCTTTTCTGATGAAGATTGAGATCTTTCTAAGAAAATACATGCTAAAGACTTTTATGATCTGTGAAGACATCCACATGAACTCCATAGAGGTAATGCCTCCAAATCTTTAAGGCAAAAACTATGACGGATAACTCAAGATCATGAGTAAGATAATTCTTCTCATGGGATTTAAGCTGTCTAGAGACGTAGGCTATGACCTTATTATGCTGCATGAGGACACAACCCAAACCTACTCTGGATGCATCACAATACACTACGAACCCATCTGAACTATTTGAAAAAGCTAGAACTAGACCTGAGGTGAGTCAAGTCTTCAACTCTTGAACGCTCTTCTCTCAAGGATCTGACCACTGAAACTTGATTTTCTTCTGAGTCAGTTTAGACATAGGGGATGCAATAGAATAAACTCCCTCAACAAACCATCTGTAATAGTTAACCAAACCCAAGAAACTCCTAATATCTGATGGAGAGACAGGGAGAGGCCAGTTTCTTACTGCTTCGGTCTTTTGAGGATCTACTCTAATGCCACAACTAAAAATAATGTGACCAAGGAATGCTACTGACCTTAGCCAAAACTTGTACTTATTGAATTTGGCAAATAACTGATGATCTCTGAGAGTCTAAATTACTTTTCTGAGATGGTCTACATGATCGCGCTCACTGCGGGAATAGACCAGAATATCATCTATGAAGACTATGATGAACATGTCCAAGTACTTCTTGAACACACGATTTATCAAGTCCATGAAAGCAGCTGGGGCATTAGTAAGACCAAAGGACATAACTAAGAATATTAAATGACCATACCTAGTATGGAAAGCTATTTTTAGAATGTTACATTCTCTAACTCTGAGCTGATGATGGACGAATCTGAGGTCTATCTTAGAGAAATAACTAGCACCCTGAAGTTGATCAAACACGTCATCGATTCTAGGAAGAGGATACTTGTTCTTAAATGTGACCTTATTGAGTTAACAATAGTCTACACACATCCTAAGAGAACTGTCTTTCTTGCGCACGAATAATACTGGAGTGCCCCACGGGGAAACACTGGGACTGATGAATCCCTTATTTAAGAGATCCTTTAATTGTTCTTTTAGTTCTCTGAGTTCTACTGGTGTCATTCTGCATGGTGGAATAGATATAGGCTGAGTATCTTGAAGAATATCAATGTCGAAGTCTATTTCCCTTTCGGGAGGAATTCCTGGAAGATCTTTGGGAAAGACATCTAAATATTCACCTACAACTGGAACTAATTCAAAGCTGGGAGTTTTGGAACTAGCGTCTTTAACTCGAACAAAATGATAGAAACATCCTTTAGATATCATTTTCCATGCTCGAAGGTAGGAAATAAGCTGACCTCTGAATGCTGAAGTAATACCCTTCCACTCAAGAACGGGTTCATTCAAAAACTAAAACTTAACTATTTTGTTTATGCAATCGACTGTGGCATAGCAAGAATAAAGCCAATCCATGTGAGAATGACATCAAAATGAGTCATCTCTAATTTGAATAAGTCTACTGAAGTGACTTTCTGAAATATCATAATCGGGCAGTTCCTGTATACTTACTGGGCTATGATGGTTTTACCTACTGGGGTAGAGATTGAAAAGGGCTCTGCTAGGATTTTTGGATTGAATTCAAGATCACCTGCTATATAGGGAGTATAAAGGACAAAGAAGCTCCTGGATCTAGCAAAGCGTAAATATGCACATGAAAGATCTGTAACATACCAGTAACTACATCAAAAGAATTTTCCTGATCTTGTTAGGACTGAAGAGCATAGAGACGATTTGGGTGTTGTCCACTAGTAGTACTAGTGGTAGCACCCTGCTGATTCGGGCAATCGGACTGAGCTGAGGAACGGAGATAACTCTGATAACATGACTGAGGGCAGTCTCTAACTTTGTGGCCTAGATTTCCACAACTAAAATAGACATTGCTACCAGCTCTACAAGCACCCTTATGGTTCTTACCACAAGTCTGACAAAGAGGATTAGTTTGGGCATTGTTAACACTTCCCTGAGACCTAGAGCCTGGTGCTCTATCTCTGTTACCCTTCCTAAACTTAGGAAATGGAGCACTGGCTGAAGAAGGGGCTGGAACTGATGACTTAGGATGAAACTGGGAATGATTTCCTCCTTCTGATTTAGGTCGAGTGAAGTAAAAACTACCTGTCTTTGTTCTCTTATTCTTTTTCTCTCTTTACTTAATATTCTGCTCCTCTATCTTTTGAGCATGAGTCATAAGTCTGGCTAAAGTCATATCACTATTTAGCATGGAAGATCTGAACTAATTTACCACTCTATCATTTACCCTTGAAGTGAACTTACTCATCTTGGCTCTGCTGCTTGTAACCATATAAGGGGCATATCTGGCTAATTAAGTAAACTTAAAAGAATACTCTTTCATTATCATATTGCCCTATCTAAGGTTGATGAATTCTAGCACCTTAGCTTCTCTAAGCTCTAGGGGAAAGAATCTATCAAGGAACACTGAAGTAAATTCCTCCCACTTAACTAACCTTGCATCGTCTGTCCTTTCTGACTTCCATTGCTTGACTGAAGTATGAACCATATCTTACAATTGGTATAAAGCTAGATCAACACTTACTAGACGTAACATCCATTATATCTGTAACCTTCTGCACTTGATCTAGGAATTCCTGAGGGTCCTTCTCTATCTTAAACCCAAGAAAGAATGGAGGATTTATTTAGAAGAAGTCCCGAATCCTGGATGCAGCTAAATTAGCCACTGGGTTGGCCGGAATAATAGCTGTTCATTCATTCTGAGTAGCAACTGACTGAGTAAGAGTAGTGAATGTGACCCTAAACTCTGCATGAGAAATATATTCGTCCAAGGGATCTTCTTGGACATACTGGGTTCTTCTCTTGGGAGTCATGTTTTGAAATAAGGAGGAGAAATAGATTAGACTGAAAGATTAGATTGAGATTATGCTCACTGGCATGACATGAATGCTAAAAGAAGGGAACTATTCCTAAAACATCTTATAGCCTCCTGCACATAAATGTGGCTTACAATACACCCATGCATAAGACTCTACTAGATGCAATTTTTAGACTTCCTAGGATACTATTAAACCTTAGGCTATGATACCAAGTTTATAACGCCCCAAATATGATACCTAAAATGCTATACAGTGCTCATAACCTCAAAGGACCATAAGCTAACCCATGACTGATATCTGTACCTGTATACTGTATAAAATACTTTATAATGTGGAAACATAAACTGGAAGGCCCTAAGGTTCCATACTGAACATGATCTAAATGATATAATATCTGTGTGGGGTAATAAAATACCCAAAACAAAACTAAACATACTGAAGTCTGAAACATGATAGTCTAGAAAGCCTCTAACTGACTAAACTATCTGAGTAAGGAGTTGATGGGATATGTCCCCAACTAACTCCCACTAGTAACTGATTAATGAGATAATAGAGAAATAATTATGTCCTCAAAATATGAGGACTCACTTCTAACTCTATTTGCGGATATCTGGAATCTGTTGTTGTTCTGGAGCTCGTGTCTCTAAGCCTATGGTATAATACACCATAGCGTAAATATGTCAGTACTTTAAATGTACTGGTATGTATGTGAGGTAGGATGAATACATAGGTTTTATATCATAAATAATAATAATAATTGACTAACTGTCATGAGCATGAGAATACATGCATAAGACATAACAATTGACACTAATACTGTGATAACATGATTACTGAATCTGAATATAACTGATAACTTGAGTGACTATATCTGACAGTCCTAAATCTAATGGAACTATCTAAGTTTCGTACTGTATCATAGTTGATTGTATCTGACAGTCCTAAAATTTGAAGAACTATCTGATTTCTATTACTGAGACTGATTGACTGTGTCTGATAGTCCTGATTCTGTAACCTAAAACTATGGGAAGTAGTTATCTAACTAACATACCCCTAATATGCCAATATGGCTTAGTGGGGGTCCAATCTGTAACCCCAATTGGAAGGGTGTCAATAATGCGCCATTGGTAAGGACAAACTGTTATCTACCCTCATCTGATAGTATTCCCAAAAGAGAACTGTGGGACCCTTATCTGATAGTGCTTATCCACCTCATCAACCCTTATCAGACTGTGTTAATGTGTCGATCTATGCTGGCTATATAGTTTTGGAATGCAAGGATGACTTTTAAGAATCACACCCTCAACTGATAATGTGTGTTCCTATCCTTGGGTTCACTTGGTTCTAATTCCTACTCTCATCTGAGTAGACTCCGAATCATGATTTACTGAACTGAACATGGGCTGTGTTACTGAATTTCGTTGACTGATGAAATACTATTGATATCTAAAAATTGGTTGAGTTCATGAGATCATGGAGATTTCCTAAGTCATAAGATTGTCTGAAGTCTAAGGATTCATAGCTTGACTGAGAGTATCATAAAAACATGACATGGTTCTAGACACACAGCTAATGTTTTGTGTACGAGTACCCCCAGGACTTGATGGAAGAAAATTGACCAAGCATAACTTACTTGAACATATAATTAACGTTATAATCCATAATACATTTATAGAAGAATTTCATCAAAACATGTGTAGGCATAACTTGTACATATATGGGGATTTCATGGTATCATGCTAGTTTGGCACTTTTCCTTCATCTAGGCATTTAATCAAACATATTGTAGGCATCGTATATGTAAACATCATTTTACAATAATTAAACATCATGGTTCAATTCTAATTTCATCATTCAAGGGTTTAGTCATAGGTTTGCACGAATCTATATCTATAATAATTTAACCAACATAGAATTTATCACCTAACATGGAGTAGAATTCAATTTCTTATTATCCACATGAACAAGAGCAGCCCAATCATGAAATTCATAAGAAAATCCATAAACTTTAATTTAGAAAAGGGATTCTTGGGCTTCATGGACGAAAGGAGTCCATAAATGAACACTATGCATACCTTAGTTCGTGATTTCATGAGGATTGACGGTGAAACCTTCTTGAATTTGAATCCCCAATAGAAACCCTAGCTTGTTCTTGAGATAAAACTTGAGAGAAACTAGTATATTTTGGGTGAAGAATAGATAAATCATGTGTTATTTGGGTAAGTAGGGGTAGGAAATTGACCCATTTTACCCTTGGATGCGTCTTTTAAAATTGTAAAAATTTCCTAAACTGGACCTTTAGCGTGATGCGTTGCTATTGCCCTGTGTCACTAGATTTTGAAAATTAGGAAATTTAGGGATAACGCGATGTGGGGCCATTGCATTGCCACTTCCTTTGTGACCTGAAACTTTGGTGTGATGCAGGGGAAATTGTGTTGTGACACTGGAAAATGGACAATTCTGAATTTGGCCCCTGGAATGACGTGCCATAATTATGGACCCCTACTGGAATTTTCCAAATTCCATTTCCTCTTGTGGCACGGCACGACACTGACTAATATGGCACTGTTTTGGAATGGGAACTTTAAATAGTCGTAACTTCTGACCCAGTTATCGAATTTGAGCGAATCTTATATCGATGGAAAGTTTATTGAATTTACCATATGAAGAAAAGTGAAAATCTTGAAAATTTCTCATGGAATAATCATCATTCAATTTATAAGATAATACTAGATATTCATGGGATGAAATTAGCTAGGAAAAAGTATGGGGTACTAGAGCTATATAGATATACTGTTATAGTATCACTATAGACTAAAGAAAATCTCAACTATACCATGTGAATATATATATATATATATATATATATATATATATATATATATATATAGGTTTTCACAAATTTAATGTGTTTAATACTTCGACTATGAGGATACTTATGAATATCCGAAGTATGTAAGTGTTCTAGTATTATGTGATGACTATTGAGGCTATAGAATGATAGAGTGTGTCTCAGAAGGTGGTATTATAAGTGGGTTTTTCCACTTCCAGGTGTAGTCATTCGGATTAAGTTCTATTAATTACGTGTATTGTCGTATTCCAGACCCCAGAGTGCAGTGAGTGTAGTTTAGTTTAGAGTTTAGTAAGGGATCTCTTGAACTTAATATGATGGCTTAAATCCAAGGGGGAGATGATAGAATAAGTAACCAAGTCAGGCTCTCAGATTCTAGTAGTGATGCCAGTATGATATAGAATATCAGAAAGTGAGGGTAAGACTCAACCCATTCTTATCTTAGTATTTTTCAGTGATCCAAATACCTACTCATGTCTTATGATTCAGTTCCATGGTTATAGTTCATGTTCATGCATATGATTAAGAGTCATGTACTCTTCCAGTTCAAAAATAAGGAGTTCCAGTTCATTCAGTAGTCGAAATCACATTCTATGTGTTATGAACTTTAAATTCAGGTCATGCAGCTCATGACTCATGTACTCACGCTTTATAGTGTGCTCAGTTCCAATAATTCATGCTATACTCATTACGATTGATGAGATTCAGCTTATAGTCATGTATGTCCCAATTCAGATCACTTTGATGAATCCCTGATGTTGATTCGTTGTTCCTCATGCCTCATTTAAGTGTCGAGTTTTGTATATTTTCCTTCCATACTTCAAAGTCTTATGTTCTAAAATTTTAGTGACTCCTCCTTATGTAATGATAGTGGTGATGAGTAAATGGTTCTTGTTGATAAAAGATCATTGTATGCTTGTTTTGGATGAGGCCATAAGTGTGAAGTAAGATTTGGGGCGAAGTCTTTAATACATGTGATGGTTAGTGGAAATTTATGTATGTATGTTCTTGGGGTAACACATGGGAGTTATATTGACAATGGTTTAGAGACTATGTGAAGTATGTAGTTATAGGTGTTTGCCTTGAATTTCATATGTGGTTATAAAGATAGGCTTGAATGATATGTTGGGATTTATGTGGAGGAACGCAATATGCGCTAGTGAATCCATAGTAAGAGTTCAGAGTTAGTCATTGAAGTGGTAGGACACATTATGCTTAGGATGTGATAAAAAAATATAGAAGGTTGAATCATATGTTTTAGAATAATATAGTGGTGTAGCGTGTTGTATTTTGTGATTTAGAATTAGGTTTGATCACGGTGAGAGGATTTAAGCTACTTTAGATATTAGTAGAAAGATTTATCGATACCCATATGAGAATTTTAAGCTGAATTGAATGAGTATGGTAATTAAAGGGAATAGTATAGTTAAGGGAGTATTCAAGGAGAGTGCTAAGCTTGAAAATAAAAAGTTGCATCGCCTAAGGCCTGGAAATTCTATCCTAGTTTATGAGTTATATGTCTTTATTCCATGCTATAGAGTAGTGTAATTGTGGTGATTCCTTAGTTGGATGTCTTGTGTAACTCATGCCCAATATTCTTTGCTCCCTAGTGATACTTGAACTTCTTTAGAAAGAGTGCTGAAGAGATACTCCAGTTAAGTATAAGTGTCCGATATAATTCAGTCTGTAATTCAGTTTAACAGTCGGGCAGACAAGTTACTATGATTTTTCCACCTTTTCACCCAGTCCTACTATCCAAAGTCTCATGCGTATGGCCATCCCCAAGAGATAATCTATTCTATCCATATAAATTTTGAATTCAATTCATTCCAAGCATCATTTTTCAGAATTAGCTATCTATTCATGACTCAGTGCATAAGATTTCAGCGTATAATCTCAAAATTTTTCAAGTATTTTAGCTCAGATAGTGTAGTACCCTGGTATGATCTAAGTCATGTTGCTCATGGTTCGTACTTGCATAAGTTATCACTTCTCAATTCAATATATATGATTGGATTATGAGCACTTCAAGGAAATCCTAAACTCAGCATGAATCAGCTCCTTAAAACAAGTAAAGTCAAGTCAACTCGGAATTCAATTTCATGATAAAAGTTTAAATATTTCAGCTCGGCTATATACTTTCATAGAATACATATCATGTAAACTTTATTTTATACCTTTAAGACTTCAACATTCCTACCCATCATTCGGGGACGAATGATCCCAAGGGGGAGATAATGTAACACCCCATATTTCGGGCTAGAATGAAAAATCATCGTTTCTATGCGTAGATGATCCAAAATCAATAAATCCTATGAAAATTTGGCATGTTAATCAATTAGTTTGTGTGGTAACCTATTTGATCATAAATTGAGATCATAGAGGTCCCCAAACTCAAGGACTATTTGAAAGTTTTCCTATCGTTCGAGTTTTAGTGAGCGTTGAAACTTGGGTTGTATTAAATCGACCATAAATCCTTGTATATGATGAACCGTGTTTCCTAATATATATCAAATGAAATATCTTCGAATTATGTTTCCAACGATATAAATTTTACCAAAATCCAAGATCGTAGAAAAAGGTTATATCCATTTTACTTCAACGTGTCTGTCTGTCGACAAGTGACGGCCTGAGCTGATAAGTTATCACATATGTGATGACCTATCAGCCATGTCGTCAGCCCAAGGAAGTAACTCAAAAAAAAATCAGCCTCTGAGTGACGACCTGGTGTTATAAGTTATCACATATGTGACGACCTATCAACCAAGGTCGTCACCTTTAAAATTCAGCATTTCCTAAATGGTTTTGGAGGGGTATTTTGGTATTTTCCCTTCACCCCATAACTCCATAAACATTGAATTAAACCTCCATTTCATTAAAAATACACTCCTTTCTCTCAAATCCTCTCAAGAACCAAACCCTAGGGCCTCAACCTAAGATTCAAGATCCCTCAAAATTTCATCATTAAATTCCAAAATTGATTCAAGAATTAGAATCCTAAAACTAAGATCTTCTAGAATCATCCATCAAAAGTACAAATAGAGTACCAAAAGCAAGTGCTCATCCAAAATTTATAATCTAAGGTACGTGGGGTTTATCCTAAAAACTACATGGGCTTGTTAACACTAGAACATGATTTAAAGATTATCAAGCATGAATTTAGAAAAGGGGTTTTGAAATACATGATTTTATTATACATTATGAATGTTTAATTTTACTGTTGATTTGGTCTTTAGGCCTTTTCCCCCTTTAAATTGATTTACATGTATATGTATATGTATGAAGATTTAGATTGCAGATTTTTTGAGAGCACCACTTATGAAATCCCTGTCTTGTGATAACCTTAAGTTTATGATATTAATGTGAAGGATTTGAAATGCATGATTTATGGCTTGAAAATAGTTTACTCAAATAACATAGTATTTTGAGCATGATTTAGAGATTTTGAGAGGTAGTTTCTTGACATAAATGTGTGTTGTTACAGAGAGAAAGATTTGCATAAGATGAAGAATTTTGACATGACCACCTTGTATCATTAAAATGTTGTCAAAGAGAGTTGCATACATGTGTTTACATAAGTATTTAAAGAAAGGGTTCTTCGAACTGATTTACTGATATGGTGGTCCTAAACTTTATGTTTTGAAAACAAAGATTATAATAAACTAACAATGGCTTAGAGATGTGACTTGCAAGTTAATGGTATGACGATACCATAAGTATGTATGCCATAACAGAATATGTTTTCAGAGTATGTCTTCAAAGCATGCATGTTTAAAGAACTAAAAATGGGTATAAAGAGGGTTAGGTGGTTAACCAAAGAAGGCATGAGTTCAAGTAACTCTTAGCCTAAAATTGTATTTGCTGATACAGGTAGATTATTACTGTACGCTGGCGACGACTGTGTGGCATAGTAGATTCAGAGACTCCGACCTTTGCAGCACACTTGGGTAGGGGGCTTGGCTGCCGAGTTAATGGCAGATTCCATATAGCCCATGGAATTTCAGAGTTGTAGGGTATACCATCTAGCACAGAAGTAAAACAAAGAGTTTCACAAAGTTCAGATGATTTTTCAGAGTCTCTCAAAAATGCCCATGAGATTTCTTACTACATGATATGTTTATGAATTGTTTTAAATTGGTCTCATATATGTTGAATACAAATTACTATTTTGGATTTTCTCAACATACCAGTACATGTGTACTGACCCCGTCCCCTACCTCTCAGGTTTTGAGGCTCAGTCTAGGGGTCTCGATAAGCAGTAGCTAATTCAGACAATAGATCAAATTGTGCAGTGGTGAGCCTTCTCTATTCCAGAAGGCCTGTCCTTTTAGATTATGTCATCTATTACAGATTTGGTCTATTGGGGGCCTTGTCCAAGTTTTCAGATAGTTGTCAAATTTTCATGTAGTAGAGATTTTACAGACTGTTCTACATGTTGTTAATGATTTTTGAATTTCATTCCTTATTGTTAAACTTAATCCAAAGTATGACCATGTTTTCGTATTAGATCGTAAATTCCGCATTTTCTTTTATTATATGAATGTTGTGTATGACTACCAGATAGAGTAGGACGTCCGGGCCTTTATGGTTTAGGATATCCGTCACAGCCAGGCCCTAGTTTGGGTCGTGACAGATACCATTTCAAAATTTGTTATACGTAGAGAAAGAAGTGCTTTCAAATTCAATTATTTTTTTACTAATCGTAACACTTCACCAAAAATTACTTAGTTTCTTCGTCTGAATTGTAAATAGCACTATTTGACTTGGAATAAAGTTTATATAAAAAAGACTTTTGAAATTTGTGGTCTAAAATACTCATGGATCATTTGTGTGGCTATAAATTATTTCAATAAGGATAAAAGATAATTTTAAAGTGAATTATTTCTAACTATGAAATTCTTTATGTTACAGACTAACACAAGATGTAAAAATAAAAGGGTAGCCCAGTACACTAAAGCTACTGCTATGCACAGTGTCGGGGGAAGGTCCCACCACAAGGGTGTATCGTACGCAGCCTTACCTTGCATTTTTGCAAGAGGCTGCTTACAAGGCTTGAACCTGTGACCTCCTGGTCACATGACAACAACTTTACCAGTTACTCCAAGGCTCCCCTTCAAACTAACACAAGATGTGTGTCATATAAATGGACAGACAAAATATTACTAGTAACTGAATAAAATACCAAGTGAATTCATTAGTTTAGTAGACTCATCTAATTGACACAATAGTTTCTTAAAAGTTCAAAAATAAGTTGTAAATAAATCAAGTTACATTGAAAAAGAAAGTTACTAGTGAAATTTGAAACACAAGCAAAGTATTGTTACGTCTATACTACTAGGTGAATTCCAACTTATGGTAACATGCTATACACCATAAGAAAAAAACTAACATTTGTGATAGAAGAATCTGTCATAGCGTAAGTACATGTAAAACCATCAATTTTCAATTTCCATTGATGAATTTCGTCATAAAACTGTCACAAATATGTCATATTGATTTTCTCATCACATATATGTGTTTTTCTATTTAGTTGTGCAAGAAATAATCAAACAATTAGTTGTTAGTATGTGAAAATATTATTCGAGAAGAATTACAATTGATGTCTTACCTGCAGAATTTAAAAGAAGCTACGCAAGATACCCATAACTAGATAAATATTGTAATGACCTGATTTTTGGTGATTTTTGTGAAATATTTATTTCTGTGTGATTTGACAATTTTACCTATATCCATGGCTTCATTGAGGTATTTCTGGGGTGTGGGAATGATTGACATAGTTCCCAATGAATTTTAGTGTGATTTGTCCGAGTTTGTGGTTTTGGTGGCTTGAAAAGCCTTATAGTTGACTTTAGTCAATATTTATTGATCCGTGTGTCGGATGGCAAATTGAACTGCATCAGTAGATTTGGAATGTCGATTTTAGATTGGTAGCATAGTTGGTGTAGTTTTACAGCTTTTGTATCTTATTTCTACCCGTTCAAAAAGTTGAGTAAATAGGTCTCGGGGGTCAATTCTATATTTTTTTTTTTTGAAATTCTAATATCATCATTGAGTCCAGAGTGTCGAATTTGATAGGGCAGCATAGTTCATTTGCATTCTCGGGATTCCAGATGAATCTCTAGGAGTCCGCAGAGACTTGAAATTTTCCAAGTCTCCACAGCTGGTGCAGCTGCTAAAGCGCCACTTCGGCTAATTTAGCGGCAGATGCTAAAACACCACTTGGCCATTTTAGCATCTAGATACCAGCTGTATAAGAGCGTTTTATTGACCCTCTTTTATTTTAGTGGAGGGTGCTAAAGCAGACCTTGTTTGCTTTTGCGGACTGACATGTTGAGCGGGTACCACTAAAGCGGTAATTGCCTCTTTAGCGTCACCTGGCACCTGGGTATATAAAATTCTTTTCTTATTTTGTTCACCATTTTGAGACTTGGAGCTATTAGTTTGTAACACCTCGAGACTACCTCCTGGATGTCACATGGTACTTAAGACCACAAGTGATCCCAATCTAACCCTTATATTGGCATATTTCTTGAGCTACTAATTTAATTGCATAAAACTGGAAGTAATAAGTAGAAGTGAAGTCTTTATTTGAACACATTTAAAACAAGACTATTTAAAATATTTACACTTTGGTTATACAAGACAAATTGAAATCAAATACATCAACTCTACTGATTGTCTATGAAGCCTCTACTAATAGTGACTATAGGTAGCCGAGACATGATCCTAGCCATCCCAAATCATTATGACTAAATAGAAAAAATGGTACTGAAATTATAGTTGACTCAAGTCCTCGAATCAAAAGAACTCATTATCTGCTGACTGGAAGCTATAACTGTCTGATTATGATATGTGTGCACTATAACTGATACCTATATTATGAGACAATGTAGCACATAGACATATATGTGGATCAGTACATCTGGAATGTACTGAGTATATGGGGTGAATGCATAAGTAAAACAATAACTGAATATTCATATAAACTTTCAAATAATGCATGCTAACCGTAAATGACTCACCTTGGGCTTGAATAAAACTGACAGTTGATAAATCATAAATCATGAATAAAAAAGCATATTGAATAACTTTGTGAGACATAACACTTAGTTATAAAAACTTTACTTTTATTTTTTATTAGGGAGGTTCTTCTAACCGACATAAACAATGTGAGCTAACAAAGAGTCCAACGTCTTACCCATGTTGGGGAGATATGTTCTACCCTTTCCATTGGAATAGAACCTTAACTTAAGTGATCATTATCCTTTACTTCATCCATATTGGAAATAATCTTAACCTACATTGGCTCGTAGTTATGGGGCATGCGACCTTGGAACCATACCGAACTCGATGCTAAATACTGCTCCCTTATTACTTATATGCTCAAACTTTAAAAAATCCACCTTAAAATACAATAAGAGTTTATAGAATGAAAACCATTTATGCTTCTCTTTGCTTTAATTCAAACTCAAAATGAACAAATGTGGATTTAATATCTTATCTTAGGATCAAAAGATCACTTCTTTCTTTAAATCTTAGTAAACAATTATCAAAGAGACTTAAGATCATAGTCTTCTTGAAATCTCAAAAACTCATGCTTGAGGTTTAAAGCATATGTACTTAAATCTTTAGAATTTCACAATAAAACTTTATTCTCAACAATTCTCTTGAAATCATTCTACCATATCAATTGACAATAAGGAAGTGAAATTCATGATATAAATCTTCAAGTCAAAGCATAAATAGATGATATAAGAATGCACTTCAATACTTATATCACTTAAAAATTCATAAACTCAGAATGAGATATTTTGGGTATGAACCCTAATTTGCAAATCATGGAATCGTAACTTAAAAGCAAATTTTGGGTACAAGGATGAAAGAGTATCCTTGTTCATAACTCCACATACCTTGACTAGACGAATCCTTGGAGAGAACTTTGAATTTGGAACTTGACTTCTTGATTCTTGAGAGATGACACTTAGATTTTTGTTCTTGGGAATGAAAGAGGGTTTTTGATTTGTTTACTGAATTCTTAGGGTTAAGAGGATGAAATTAATGTGTTTAATACATCGTCCAAACTTTTTTAAGTGATTAGGAATAGTTTAGGGGTGTAAAATGATTTTAATACCCTTGATTAAATTCAAAATAGAGTGTTTTTGGTACTGGGCAATGACTTAGGCGACGCCCAGTCAATCGCCTAAGCCAAGGTGGGAGATTCCTTGCCAATCACCTAGCCTGGGATAGGTGACTCATGGCTAATTTCCTATCCCTTGGTTGGGTGATGCATAGCCAATCGCACACCCATTCCAGTAGCCTTAGGCCATTGTTAGGCAATGCAAACCCCTTTGTATGGCCATAACTTTTTGCTCGGGTATCGGATTAAGGCAAAGTTGGTATCGTTGGAAAGCTAACTCAATGATATATCATTTGGTGGGTCTTGAGCTAAAAAATTCCACATATATAAAATGTTATATACATTCAAAGTATACCCTTGTGGAATCAAATACCAAAATTCAGATGAATCAAAGACTCTTAGCTCAACTTTGTTCTAAGTGATTCCTATGAACATTTTTCACCTCAAAAGTACTTCACACACTAGGATAAATATCATGACATATGAATTCAAAATTAAATCATAGGATTATTGCTTACACACATAAGAGCGACGCTTCAAATTCTAACCTAAAAATACGGGGTGTTACAGAGCTTTAGGGTTTTTAGGCAATTTCCTCCTTTTTCAAGTGTAGGAAAGCTCCAAACTTCTAATTCAATTATTTTCCTTTGATTCTATCATTTAAATATAGTTTGAACTCAGATTTAAAGGTGAATATTGAGAATTTTGGCTCAAAAGGCCTAAAATAGCATTTCTTTAATTCAAACCACAATTTCAATCATTTCACTTGGATATTCTCCTATGGGTTTCTTTAATCATGGGAAATATATTTTTGGACTAAAATTCCAATTTTACCTTTCTTTTTTAAATATCCATTTCGAGGGTCTATTTTGACATCAATTTGAAAATCGACAATATGGGTATCGTTAGCTTTCTTTTAAAGCATAAATTTCATATTTGTTTGTTGTAATTGATCATTGGTCCATTCGTGAGGTAAAAGTTCAGTATTGATGGCTTGTTCCTGCAGGTTTTAGCCTTTAAGATAGGTTATGGCATAACTTTCTTTAGAATGGACTAGGTAGTTAATATCGGTATAAAAATCATGTTAAGGGTATCGGAACCAAATCATGAAAATGACTATATTATTGTTTCATGCCCACATGTGTAGGGGGGCTATATTTTTGTGAATTAGTAGTTTTGAGACACTACGTGCTCTGTTGGAATATGATTATGTTAGTTTCATGGATTATTGTGCATATTGTGTGGATTTTGGCTCACATGGTTTGCATTTTGGTTAATTATTGGGATATCTCATTCTGGTTGGTTGTGACCATTGCTTCCTCATATTATATGCACTTGTGAAATATTCATACCACCAAGGAAATATTGAGAACACTAGCGTGTGACAATATTATAGACCCTCTATCGAGGGATGTGCCAGAGAGGAGTCTTAGATATTGGATATTAGATATTGGATATTATATTATATATAGGTTGATGAACTCCCCATGGGTCCTACCTTGAGATTATATATCGATAGACATATATAGAGGTTGTGCGACAACCTCAGGCATCGTTACCATCATCTTCATTGCATTTTATATATCTATGTATATTATCTTTATTCTGTGTTGTATTATCATCCTGATGTGATATCTATCTATGTGTACCACTTTATCATACTTGTATGTATAATATCTGTATACCTGTGCTCCTTTCTCATATATGTATAATATATTTAAATAATGTTAAACAATTAGTAGAGATGATGTGGGATACCATTTGAGACATTTTCTAATAGCAGGTTCATAGCGTGTATTTTGTATGCTTTATTTTTTATACTCTGCTCAGTCGATCTATGATACCTATCTAGTATAAGTGGATCTTACTCCCCCTACTATGCCTTTTTGGTGTAGATCCAGGTATGAGTATGTTGCACAATATCAATTTGGGTGGTACTTGGAGTCTACCTGAGGTACTGGTTGATTTATGTATCTGGAGTTAACTTCTACCTTTTTTATCATCTAGACTATATCTTATTTGTATTTAGATACAAAGTTGTTCCTTTTTGGATATCTTATGTATATTTTGAATTCTAGTTGTATTAGTTGGTTCTTACACTGTGACACTAGATTTTGGAATATTCTTATGATATTTTCTATTATGTAGTTTCTGTTTTTGGTATGTATGTATGGTTTGAATCCATTCTAAGAGTCTTGCATTGGATTTTGGTTTTATCCTTCATTTTATATTAGTTTAGGTGATAGGCTTACTTGTCAAGGCTTGTCACATAATAAGTGCCATCATGACCTTTGGATTTAGATCTTGACAAATTGGTATTAAAGTAGCTAGGTTTTATTGGTCTCAACAGTGTAAGAATGGGGTATCTAATAAAGTCTCACACATTCGTATGTAGACGTTCGTATCTATCTTTGAGATACTCTAAGATATCTTTCAAAAACTACCTTTAACTTGTTTTATATCATTCAGAATCTTTCGTACCTTGTGTTCTAAGTCATATTTACTCTTTTCTGCATAGATTTTAATAACTAGATCTCGTGAGGTTAGAGATATGGAGCCTTTATTCAAGGAGAGAGCCTAGTCTAGAGGGAGAGTTATGGGTCCTGGTTAGGATCGAGGTAGAGAATGGGCACAAGGATTTGATGTGTCTAGAGATAGTACTAAGGGACTCTTCCCTAAGCCTCAAGTTAAGCATGCCAGAGTTATGAGGGCTACTCCGATCGTATCAGAGTTTTTCTACCCTAGTCTTGGAGAGGTTGTTGATTTGATTGTTGACCCGTTTGGAGGGTGCTTTGTGAGCGCGCCTGGTGTTTCTCTAGCTCCAAGTATTGTACCTCCATCTATGCCAAAATCTTCTTGTGGCGTTTCTCCAGTCTCGAGTGTGGATCCTTTAGTAGTACCGACATTAGCTTATAGTACTCCACAGACTCCAAGTATTGTTCCTTCTTCTACACCTATATCAGTGTATGGTATTTCAAGGTCAGGAGTCCAACCTTCGTCTATGTTACCTCCTCAAATGGGATTATAACTAGTAATATTTACTATGCCTCCTATTATTGCGAGTATAGTTATGTCTTCTGAGTATTAAAAGAGGTTTGAGAGATTCACTCGATTGGGTACTTCTAGATTTAGTGGTGCCATAGGTGAGGATGCCTATGAGTTCTTGATTAATTATAGAGAAAAGTTGCATAACCTTGCATCGCTTGAGTCACATATGGTTGGTTAAACTACTTATCAGTTTAGAGATGTAGCCAACGATTAGTGGAGGTCACTTGTTAGTTGTAGACCTCTTGATTGTCTAGAGATGACTTAGGATTAGTTTGTTTAGGCCTTTATGGAGAGGTTTATGCCTTACTATCTGATAGATCAGATGAGAGATGAGTTTAATCACTTAGAGAAGGGTTCTGACTGTTATAGAGTATAAAGCACTTTTCTTTATTTTATCTAGATATCTTATACCTGCATTGCCACTGAGTATGCGAAGATTCAAAAGTTTATTATGGGATTAGATGTTTCTCTTTAACTACCTACAAATCATATCGGAGTGTATAGAGCTTCACTTTGGAGTATAGTGGATCATACAAGGATGATTGAGTCTATTATTTGAGGGTTCTAGGGAGGCGCTAAGAGGGTACACCATCTAGGAGAGTTTAAAGGTCACACTACTCAAGGTAGATATTCTAAAGGTTCCATAGGTATGATGACAGACTAGTGCAGATAGCCTTGCAGTGTTCAGGTAGTGGGTCTTTTATTTCAGTAGATTGAGGGGGTCATCTTAGCTCCCCCGTACCTTCTCCTATTGAATCGAGTCCTAGAGGTTGCCATTTGGCCAAGAAATGTACTCACTGTGTTTTCAAGGCTATTCTTATATCAGTTGTGAGAGGTAGAGGTTCTACTAAAGCTATGCAAGGCAGAGGTAGTGGTGCCTGTGGTGTGGTCATGGGGTGATCCAGTTAGATGGTGGTTGTGGACAGTGCTATGCTATACTCGCCAGACCAAAGACAGAGGCTTCTGATGCCATGATCATATGTATCATCCCCATTTGTTTAATATCTGTATCTTTGTTAACAACAAAATACATATATGCTATGTATAGTTTTGATGATGAATGAATGACTACAAGGGACCAGGTCCTTAGATGTTTGAAGTAATAGTATAGCTGGCACGCGTCTGCACAACTTTGTTCATTTGTGTAAAAAACTGGCAAGTGCTGCTTGTACTAATTAGGACCCCTGGTCCACTTATATTTCAGCCCTAATTATCACTCATCTATAAAACGATAATGATGCTTCTTTATTAAATAGTTTTTGCAAACACAAAAAGAGTGTTGAAGAGAGAGAAAGGCAAAAACTCCATATCTGATAGTTGCCATATGTGTGTGCTAAATTAGAGAGTTTATTGAGTGATTTCTGATTTATAAGTGAATTATTCATTTTATAAGAGTACTGATATTTTCTCTTTGCTTAGAGAATACTTAGGTAGAGTAGCCTACGTTTGATACTGATTGGAGTTAATCAGTTTTGGGTAGTCTTGGCTCGGTTGTCATGTTAAGTCTATAGTAGAGTTACTACTAGTAGGAGGATCCTAGAGTTAGGCTTAAGTCGAGTCTGTAATCAAGAGGTTGATTATCGTGGATTTCTTGGGTTAGGTCCCCATGTTTTAACCTTCAGTGAACTCTCCTTGTGAAATGATGTAGTGATGAGCAGTTATTTAGAAGGGAGACAGTAGATGTTTTATGTTAAGAAAATATTATTACAAGCTAGTTTTACACGAGGCTATAGTTATAAAGATAGGCTTGCATATCATGTTTATGTGTAAGTGGCTAAATGTATTTCAGATATTTGAGTAGGCTTGAACATAGTGGGAGAATTCAATCCAGTTCAGACCTTAGTAGGTAGAGTTATCAGCGCCCATATTATAGAATTTTTGCCACGTTGTGGCTTCTTATTCAGATGTCTTATTCAGACCATGCCAAAGTTCCTTACTCCCTACAGTCATTAAAACCTTATAGAAACAGTGCCACAAGAATGCTCCAGTCGAGTATAAGTTTTCAGCATGAGTTAGTCCGTAAAGCCAGCAATTTAGTTTAGCAGTCAAGCGGATAAGTTCGTATATTTCCCATCTTTCAATCTAGTCGTACTATCTAGAGTCTCATGAATATGAGTACCCCAAAATGGCACAGCCAGGTATTTATGATTTTAGCCCATTTCATGTGTCATGCCTCAGTTTCGGATCCCAAATATTCAGTCACAATTCAGTTCGCAGTTGCCCCATACATCGTCTCAGCTTTTCTTTGGTATCTTAGCCAAGTCAGTATTTTTCGAGGGACATAATGTCCCAAGAGGGAGATGCACTATGACCCCTAAACTTTCATGTCCCAGACCTTTCATTTTTCTTTATGTAACAAATCCAGTTTGGAGTAATGGGTACTCATAAGTTGACTCTCTCATTGCAATCTCAGCCATATGACCATTCCCAAGTCATGGTATGTATTCAAGGGCTTAGTTCCGTTCATGATATTCAGTACATGTATCATGTTCAAGACTCAGCCATGTTCTCATGTTCCCGTCCATACATGTTCAGTAAATGATCTCAGGTTCATTAGTATTCTAAGCTTGAGGTAACAATCTTCCTTACATTTACTCAGCCCCCATGATTTAGTTATAGTTGTAAACTTTGTATTCCTTAGGATTGCATATTCAGTCATGCACTCATGAATCAGTTCAGCCATGTACTCATGCATCAGATATGCATGTTCATTATGAAACTTAGCTTATCAGTAGTTTCAGTCATGTATTCCATGCATCAGATATGCATGTTCAGTATAAGAACTTAGTTTGTCAATAGTTCAGTCATGTAGTCATGCTTCAGTCGTGTATGTTTAATGTGTAAAATCAGTCTATCAGCATTTCTCAGCTTGATTAATCTAATTCGAGGATGAATATTCCCAAGGGGGAAATTGTAATACCCCATATTTTCCTAGCTTAATTTATGTATTAGTACATGAGTAATCCCATTTAAAAATTTTGAAATACTTTGTATTTTCAGTTTAGAGCCTGCCATTGCGTAGGAAATTCAATTAGCTTTCCAATGATATAAAATTCACCCAAATCTGATACCTAAGTGAAGAGTTAGAGTCATTTTAGTGAAATGGTGTACCACCTGGTACTTCAGCACGTCACGAAGATAGTCCAAATGGCAATTGTCATTTTCCAGTTAGCTAACGCGATACCACCTTGTCGTGCCACCAACTAATTTCCTAATTATCACTTTTCTAGTGTTGTGCCATGATAATGGAACGTCACGCCAAGGCCCAGTTTCCTATTCAGTGAGGCACCGTGATGGTGCTGTGTCACGCCATCTGTCCAGTTTCTAGTTTTCCACTTTCCAGTGAGCCGGCGCAATTGTACCGTATCGCGCCAGGGGGTAATTTCAGAAATATTTGACGGAAATCCAAAGTTTTGTCTAAGGTTAAATTAGTCTTTTCCTATGATTTTATTATGTCCAGATATGGGATTAAATCCTTAAAAATGTTTTAAGTCATTCATTATTCAAATTTTCCCCAAAATCAAAAGCTTTCTCTCTACAATACAAAACCCTAACTCCAAGAAACCAAGAGCAATCTCAAGAAATCCTCTAAGAATCTTCAAGAACTCTTCTTCTCAGGTACGTTAGGTGTTCATTCATGGGTCCCTTTCACCCATAAAGTCCAAGAACCCTTTTTAAACATACAAGATCTCAGATTCAAGATTTCTATGTTTGAATTAGATTGAATTTATGTTCATGATATTAGTTGGGTTTCAATTCATGAGTTAATTGCAAGTTTCATAAAAATTGAATAGCATGTGTGATGAATATGTGATTATCTTGATAAACCCTTGAATTTACAATGTATTTATGTATCATGATGTTCATGTGTTGGACTTTATCATGTAAATAATCCATGCTCCTTAAGTGTTTACTAAATTGCGTATGTGAAGTAAATAGTGAAAAACATGACATGTTATTATGTGATCCCATTCATGAACAAGTTCATGTATATCCAGGGTTTGACAAAATGTTTAAATGAGTGCATTGTTAGCAAGAAAGTATTGTTATGCCTTTATGGTCTTGTTATGCCTTTCTTTTTATGCTATTGAGTCCTGAGAGTATTTAATACCCGATAATCTAGGTATTTACCTAGAGCTAGTGTCAGTTACAAAATAGTATCAGACAAGTCATGATCAGTAGAATTCAGTCAGTTATAAAACTCAAAAAAACTCAGTAGCAGTCCAATCCAGTTTAGTATAATCAGTTCAGTATCTATTCAGTTGGGAGTAGGATTCAGTACCGAGCGAGCCTAGGGATGGGGGCTCACCCATTATTTAGGACTGGGTCCCTATAAATAATCCCTAAGTTCCAAAACTACATAGCCAACGTAGGTTATGAGATGTCACCCGTTAGATAGGACTGACATACTCAGGGATCACCTGCTAGTTTAGGACTGATCTCATGGGTCACCCGTTAGATAAGACTGACTCCATAGCAGATATTAGTACCTGTGGAACTGTATTAGCACCCTTCTAATAGGGGTTACAGATTAGACCTCAACTCAGTTATCTTATATTATTTGGGGCATGTCGATTAGATGATTACCTCTCATAATTTTAGTTTTAGTCTTTAGTTTAGAACTCAGTTCATTTTACAGAATCAGGACTGTCAGACATAGTCAATCAATATCAGTAAATTAGTTATCAGTAACTTCAAATATTAGTTTCTCAGTTATCAAAACTAGTGCTCAGCTTCAGAAAAGCTCAGTTACAGTCTATATGTATATATACAGTATTACATACTCAGTGATTTCTATAGTATTAGTTATCCATGTATTCTTATATTCAGTTACTATATATGATAAGAGTACGATCATGTAGATGGACTTATATGGATGTGTATTGAAGTCAACCTAGTGTGTGTACAAAAGAAGTAATTAAGGGCTTACACCAAAACAGCCCACACTCAAATACTAGAGGGGCAACCCATCAATGGGGGGTCCTTTTGGTCATTTTACCCTCGATCTTGTAATGTATTATATAAGGAATAACTTAGGGTTTTTGTAGGGAGTTTTTTGCATATTGAATATTGTATAAGACAGTTGAAACACCCAAGTTCTCTCTTCTATAGAGACTTGCTGAAACTAGGTAACAACATAGGTGTGGAATCACTTTTGTTGTTTGTTTGCTTGGATTGTTGGGTGCTAGACGGATTGAGTCCCTCCTAAGTCCTCCGAAGAGTGTAGGTGTTAATACTACCATTAGTAAGGGTCTTTATGTGTAACATACCCATAGGTTCTTAGTCTTTGTAGTAGTGTATATCTATCTATCTATCATTTACATTGTGTAATCTTATAGCCGTGTGGTGATTATTTCTTTGTAACCTATGTGTTGTTATTAATACATTGTTGTAGTTCATCTTGTTCTTCATATATTGTGGTTAATCTTAGTTTGGGCTGCTGATTTTGTGTCAAATACACCACTATATCTTGTAATCTTGTTGTTAGTAGTGAATCTGAGAGTGGACTCCATCTTGGTGCTCATATCCTTAAGATTTGTGGACTGATTTGGGTTGTTTTTTGTGCCTTCCTTGTTTGTCTTGTATCATTTGGTATCAAAGCATGTGGTTGATTTTGTTCCAACAAAATCAATCTTGGGCTTGCTAGAAAAATAAAAAAAATAAAAAGGGAGAAGTGTTCTTGTTGTTGTCTTGGCCAAAAATTTGTCACTAGATTTGGTAGTCATTTTGTTTGTTTAAAGTGTTTTAAGTGTTGGTTTCATCCTCACCAACACTAAAATTATTTTTATCTAAGTTTGAGCTTGATCTTGTTGTTGTGAACTTGAAAACTTGGCCGTGTATTGAGCATTGTTATTGTGGGATTAGAGTTGGCCATGTGAAATTATTTTAGTTCTTGGAAGATTGTTGATGTGTTCTTGAAGATTTTTGTTGTGTTCAGCTTGTTCTTCACCTAGTCTCATATCTTGACCACAAAAAAGTGTAAAATAGATCCAAAAAGGTGAAAGATGAGTTGTTCAACTTATTGGTGAACCATCACTTCCTATAATTGACATCAACTTTTTCAACTATTTTCCTTAAACCAAGGAGCCTTGTTTTGTGGAATATAGTACAAGTCAAGTCAAGACTTTGTGTTTGAAAATTGAAAGGGTTCAAGACTTGTAGTTTCCCTCCATTATCCAAATTTCACCATTTCAAGTTGTAATTGATCAAGACTTTCAAATTTGGAAAATAAAAATTAGTGTGGGACTGAGACCAATACGTGGCTGCCACATCATCATATTTTACTGTTCACGCAACATATTTAAGCTCAAATTTCTGATTTCTTAGTTTCCTTTTGTTGTTCCTTAGTTTCCATTTCGTGAATTGGCAAACTAGTACTCATCTACTAGGTTGTTAGTTAGTCCTTCTTATCGTTCATTCATGTTAAGCGTTTGTTATGTGCTCTTCTCTTTTGTGAATTCATTGTATCTTATTCGTTTAACTCCATAAACAAATTTTCTTTGAGTCAACTCAAATGAAAATCTATTTTGGGAAAGAGTAGACTCGACCCTCAATCACTCGTGAAGTACAAGCCGATTTTCAACACTTATGAAACCAAATGTGAGGTAAAAATCAAGAGTGAGAGTATGGTGAGGCACTTTTGAGCTAACAAGTTTGTTTGTTTTGCTGTTTGTTGTTGTCTTTCTTTTAGGTACTATGGCTGCCACCAATCTTGATGCCATGTTTGACCGCATCACTGACAATATTAAAAACATGAAATGGGACGTTGAAAGGCTACGCCAATTGGTATCCACATTTATCCCAACAAATCCAAAACCTAAGGTCCAAACACCTTTCGGTGAGAGCTTCTCGAAGGAAGTTGCTGCCCAAACTTGTGAAGGACTTTCACACCGAGGTAAAGACGAACATACTCATGAACATCAAGGTAAAATAGCTAACTCTTACACTTTGGTTCATATGAATAATAAAAATGTGACTAATAAGCCATTGAGTGTGAGTAGTAGCTTACCTACATATGAGTATATTGGTTCCTTACCATTTGTGGATGATGTACATGTTGTGTGAGTGGGGATATACTAGTTGATCCTATAGATAACCGAATTGGCTCTTCTAGTAAGATCGATTTGTGTCTACCTAGTGTTGAAGCTATATGTTGAATGAAAGTATGTCGTCGTGTGAAGATTGTGTTGACCAACTTATATGTAAAACTTGCCCACTACTTGAGAATATGTGTGATGTGATTAATGAATCTCAAGTGAGTGAAGAATTTGAAGAAGTTGGTCCAGGACAAAGGAGTGAACCCGTGAGCCTAAGTTGTTGTAAAGATTCTAATGTTTACTTGGCTCATAGGGTTAATTATGTGCTTGACATATCTTTGAAAAATTATTTTGCTTGTACTCCTTTGCATGACACTCTACCTGTGCTTGAAAAATATGGTGACTTGAATTGTGATCCCTTTGATGTTAATAATGGTTTGTATCTATTCGAGGACCCTAGGGCAAATGTGTTATTGTCTCTTTGGGGTGTTGCTTATATCCGTGCATCCATGTTTGACACACTTGTACTTAAGTTATGTGAACCATAACTAGTGGACGCCGAGTTGTATTCTTGTTTGTGGAACGGTCCAAGAATGTTAAAGACTTTTTGTCACCTTCATGGGGATGGACAAGTTAAAATATCTTGTGGGACTCTTGGTGGCATTCTTCACATCATTTGTAGAGGGAAACTGAGTTCTTGGGTAAACTGCTTGCCTTGTATTAGATTGTTGCATGGTAGTTTCCCTATTCTCCCTATTGGTATGACTCCCTTGATGGAATGCCTTCCCTCGAGAAGTGGTTGGAAGGAGAGAGGTCCTATATGCTTGCAATGTCCCTTTCTCTTTTTGTGTATTCCTACTTGTGAATACATCTTAGATGAGAATTATGTCTTTGGTGCCTTTCTTCACTACCTATATGCATATAATGATATTCATGATATTTTTGGATATACATCATATGCGAGGCATAGTCTCAGTTTTTGTTCCTTATTTCTTGATGTTCATCCGAGCCCGTTCCTTTATGATATTGTACAAAAGCTTTTCTTAATTAACACAAAGGATCCTTGTTTGTACTTCAAGTGTGTACCACCGTGGTGTGTTAACGCTTATTGTTTATTTTGTTAACCCTAACCTTTATGCAATGAGGTTGTGTGCTTGTTTGTTTTCTCTTTGATTTTGCAAAGTATGGATTCGAGGTCGAATCCTTTTTCAGGAAGGGGAGGATAATACGAGTACAATCACGTAGATGAACTTATGTGGGTGGGTGTTGAAGTCATCCAAGTGTGTGTGCAAAAGAAGTAATTAAGGGCTTAAAAATACACACCAAAATAGCCCACTCCAAACACTAGAGGGGCGGCCCATCAATGAGGGGACTTTTTGGTCATTTTACCCTCTATCTTGTAATATACTATATAAGGAACAACTTAGGATTTTTGTAGTGAGTTTTTTTGCATATTGAATATTGTATAACACACTTGAAACACACAAGTTCTCTCTTCCATAGAGACTTGGCCGAAACTAGGTAACAACATAGGTGTGGAATCACTTTTGTTGTTTGTTTGCTTTGATAGTTGGGTGCTAGACGGATTGAGTCCCTCTTGTTTCCTCTGAAGAGTGTAGGTGTTACTACTACCATTATTAAGGGTCTTTGTGTGTAACATACACATACGTTCTTAGTCTTTGTAGTAGTGTATGTCTACCCATCTATCATTTACATTGTGTAATCTTGTAGCTGTGTGGTGTATTATTTCTTTTGTAACCCATGTGTTGTTATTAATACATTGTTGTGGTTCATCTTTTTCTTTATATATTATGGTTAATCTTAATTTGGGCTGCTTATTTGGTGTCAAATACACCACTATATCTTGTAATCTTGTTGTTGGTAGTGAATCCAAGAGCGGTTTCCATCTTGGTGGTCGGATCCTTAAGATTTGTGGACTGATTTGGGGTATTTTTCCTACCTTCCTTATTTGTCTTGTATCACTATATCATTCAGTCAGTTCTTGTTCATGCATATGAACCCTTGTATTCAGCCTTATCTCATCTAGCATACTAGTACATTCCACTATTGACCGCACACTCTTTCTATAAAGTTCTATTGACTTTAGGGAGCAAGGAAATCTTGGCATGGTCTGAATGAGACATCTGAATATGAAATCACAATATAGCTAAAATTCTATAATATGGGGACTAATTACTCTACCTACTAAGGTCTGATCTGAACTGAATTCTCCTACTATGTTTAAGCCTACTTAAATCTCCAAAATGCATTTAGCCCCTTACATATCATCATGACATTCAAGCCTATCTTTATAACTATAACCTCATGCAACAATCTTTTCTTAACATGAAATATTTTATCGATCCCTTCTAAGAAACTGCTCAACACTACATCATTTCATAAGGAGAGTTTATGGAAGGTTAAAACATGGGGACCTGAAGCATGAATGACTCTATACTGAACTTGACACTTAACTGAGGCCTGAGGAATAGAACATCAACATCTTGGACTTTATCAAGAGATCGAAATTGAGGATATACATAAAAAAAAATCCAAATTTAGCTGATCATTAGGAGTATAGCATAAGTCATGGAAATTGAGCACACTATAAGGCATGAGTAGATGTCTCATGAGCTGCATGACCTAAGTTTGGAGTTTCTGTGTTCAGGAAACGTGATTTGTAACACTGAGTGAACTAGAACTGCTCATACTAGGAACTATAAGCGTACATAATTTTTGATAACGTGCCCGAATAGGAGCTATGATCATAGAGTTGAAATGAACTTCCTGAGTAGATATCGTGATAGCTGATATGGATGGAAAACTTTGTACTTAGTAAAGGACGGGTTGGGGATCAACCTCTCCCACTACTTTTCTACCCATACTGATATTACTACTAAAATCTAAAAGACTAACTTGGTTACTTGTTCTACCATCTCCCTCTTAGCTTAAAGCCGTTATTCTAAGTCTGTGTACTACTTAATAAACTCTAAATCGAACTTAAACCACTTTAATCTAGAGCCCGAGATATAACAATACTCGTAAACACTAAACTCATTCTAAAGGACTACTCCTGATAATGAAAGGTCCACTGCTAGTACTTACTTCTAATACATGATTCTTAGCTTTCTATTTCCCCAACAATCATCATATAGCAACCTCAACATTGTCTAACTTATAATTCTCAACTCTTCTCTCTACTAGCTCAATCTTATAAGATCTAAACTTAAATCAACTGAAACTGAGGTACTACACCTTTATTCAAGGACTGGTTCATAAAGAAACTAAAACTAAATGACTTTATTATGGAACTCAACTGAAGGAATTTTCTGGAATACTAAAACTGAGTAATTTCTATATACTTGTCTGGCTATAATAGACTAGCCCACTAGGGCAGAAACTGATGATAGTTCTGTTAAGAATTCTGGTTTGACTTTGAAGTTGACTACTATGTAAGTAGTTACAAAAAACAGAGAAGCTGCAGGACCTAATAAGGCATAAATATGTAAATAGAAGTTCTTTAACGTACCAGTAACCACATCAGGAGAACTTTTTTGATCTTATCTAGAATAAAGTGCATAAAGCTTGTTCGAGCGTTACCCACTGGTGGCACTAAAAGTAGCACCCTATTGATTCAGGCGATCGGACTGAGCTGAAGGACGACTGAGATTTTAACTTGAGCTTATGCTCACTCGCACGACATGAACACTGAAAGAAGGGAAACTTTACCTAAATAAATTTCATAGCCTCCTGTCCATAAGTATGATGCGATACACTCCCATGCACAAGACTCTACTTGATATGGATTTTAGAATCTCTAGGACTCTGTTGAACCTTAGGCTCTGATACAAAGTTTGTAACACCCCGAGAGTACACCCCGGATGACACATGGTGCTTACGACCCCGAAGGACCACCGGCTAAACCATGACTGATATCTGCTGTGAGCACTGAATAATAATACTAAAATAAATACGGAATTAGGCTGAATAGCCAAAAGATTCAAAATATAAATACTGATAAATAATAACATCTGGTAAAAATATATGAATAACTAAACACTGTTTGATCTGGTCTTATCTAAATGACTCTAACTGAACTGTCTGAATATGGATTTAAGCTGAGAATACTAATGAACCTAAGATCATTTATGGAACATGTATGAATAGGAATATAAGAACATGATTGAGTCTAAAACATGATATATGAACTGAATACCATGAACTGAACTGATTTCATGAATATAAATACCATGCCATGTGAATGTTCATATGACTGAGATTGGACCGAGATAGTTAACTTATGAGTACCCATTACTCAAATTTGGATTCATTACGTAAAGAGAAACTGAAAGGTTTAGGACATAAAATCTTGGGGGTTATGATGCACGGGGCACCTACGAACTAAATCATGACTGAGTATTTGAGGTATGAAATTGAGGCATGACACATGAACTGGGCTAAACTCATAACTACAAGCATGCTCTATCTTGGAATAGGCATATTTATGAGACTTCAGATAGGGTGACTGGGCGGAAAGATAGGAAACTATACGAACTTGTATGCCTGACTGCTAAACTGAATTCCTAGCTTTACAGACTAACTCATTCTAAGAAATTATACTCAGCTGGAACATTTCTTCACACTCTTTCTCTAAAGTTCTACTGATTTTAGGGAGCAAGGAAATCTTGGCATGGTCTGAATAAGACATCTGAATATAAAATCACAACATGGCTAAAATTCTATAATATGGGCACTAATAACTCTACCTACTGAGGTCTGATCAGGACTAAATTCTCCCACTATGTTCAAGCTTACTTAAATCTCCGAAATATATTTACCCCCTTACACATCATCATGACATTCAAGTATATCTTCATAACTGTAGCCTCATGTAAAACTAGCATGCAACAATCTTTTCTTAACATGAAACATTTATTCTCTCCCTTCTAAGCAACTACTCATCATTACATCATTTCATAAGGAGAGTTCACTGAAGGTTAAACATGGGTACCTAAAGCATGAATGGACACTATATTGAACTTGACACTTAACTAAGTCCTGAGGTATAGAACATCAATATCCTAGACATCATCAAGAGATCTAAACTGAGGATATACATGAAGAAATATAAATTTAGCTGATCATTAGGAGTATCGCATAAGTCATGGAAACTGAGCACGCTTTAATGCATGAGTATATGAGTCAAGATTTGCATGACCTGATTTTGGAGTTTCTGTATTCAGGAAACGTGATTCGTAACACTAAGTGAACTGGAACTACTTATACTAGGAACTATAAGTGTACATGATTTTTGATAACGTGCACAAATAGGAGATATGAACATAGAACTAACATGTACTATGTGAGTAGCTATCGTGACAGCTGAAGAGTAATACTTTGTACTGAGGTAAGGATGGGTTGGGCATAAACCTCTCCCACTGCTTTTCTATATATACTAACATTACTACTAATATCTGAAGGCCTGAATTTCATAAATATCATAACCAGACTGTTCCTGTATACTTATCGGGCTATAATAGGCTGACCCACTAGGGTGGAGACTGAGAAAGGTTTTTGGTCTGACTTTGAAATCGACTGCTGTGTAAGGAATTACAAAAGACAGAGAAGCTCCTGAATATAATAAGACAAAACATGTAAATGGAAGATCCATAATTTACTAGTAACTATGTCTGGAGAACTTTCTTGATCTTGTCTGGACTAAAATGCATAAAGCCTATTTGGGCATTGCCCACTGGTGGCACTAGAAGCGGCACCCTGCTGATTCAGGTGATCGGACTGAGCTGGGGGACGGTTATACTGACCCTGAGAACCTGACTGAGGACAATCTATGACTCTTTGGCTTGGCTTGCCACACCCCAAAAAAACATCACTGCCAGCTCTAAATATACCCTGATGATTCCTAAATACTTCCCGTAGAGAGGATTTGTATGACCACTCTTTGTCATTGACATTCTGGCCCTCTTATTCATTCTTCCATTTTCCCTACGCTTCTCCCACTTACTAAACAGAGTAGAGGCCATAAGCCTAGATAGGACAAAATCCAGCTGATTTCTCTGTGCAACTACTGAATAGGCTAAGGTAGTAAAAACTGCTCTAAAGTCTGCATGGAAGATGTGCTCATTCAGGGGATCAGCCTGAACAGGCGGAGGTGCTGGCTGATTTCCATTCCTTCTTCCAATAACTTTTTTAGGAAACATGTTCAATAGACGGAAGAAAGGAATAAATTAGACTGGGATTTTAACTTGATCTTATGCTCACTTACATGACATGAATACTAAAAAAAGGGAACTTTTACTAAAACATCTCATAGCCTCCTGTCCATAAGTATAGCGCACTACACACCCATGCACAAGACTCCATGCGATACGAATTTTAGTCTCCCAAGGAATCTGTTGAACCTTAGGCTCTGATACTAAGTTTGTATGCCCCGAGAGTACACCCTGGACACCACACAGTGCTTATGACCTTAAAGGACCATAAGCTAACCCATGACTGATATCTGCTGTGAGAACTAAATAGTAATATTAAAATAAATATGAAATTAGGTTAAATTGCCATAAGGTTCAAAATCTAAATACTGACAAATAATATCTGGTAAAAACATCTGAATAACTAAACACTATCTGAACTGGTCTAGTTTGAAAGCCTCTAAGTGAACTATTTGAATATGGAGTTGGCGGGACAAGCCCTCAACTAACTCCAACTACTGAACTACTGGTAAACTAAAATAAATCATATACTCAATATATGAGGACTCACTACTAAATCTGTAACTACTAACTGGATCTATCTAAATATGGTCGGGATCTTGAGCATTCGAACCTATGATATGCGACATCATAACACAAAAAAAGAGTATGTGGTCAATACATGGAATGTACTGGTATGTAGATGAGGTAAGGCCGAATACAAGGGTTCATATACATGAACAAAAACTTACTGAATAATATAGAGTAATTGAATATAAGAGTACGTGGATAACTGATACGACAGAAATCACTGAGTATGCAATACTATACATATATGTATAGACTATAACAGAGATTTTCTGAAGCTGAGCACTGAGTTCTAATAACTAAGTAACTAATATCTAAAGTTACTGATAACTGATTTACTGATATTGATTGACTATATTTGACAGTCCTGATTCTGTAAAATAAACTGAGTTCTAAACTAAAAATTGAAATTGAAACTGTGGGAGGTAATTATCTAACCGACATACCCTAAATAAGATAAGATAACTGAGTTGGGGTCCAATCCATAACCCCAATTAGAAGGGTGCTAATATCGTGCCGCAGGTACTAACATCTGCTGGACTCAGTCTTATCTAACGGGTGACACCTGATATCAGTCCTAAACTAGCGGGTGATCACTGAGTATATTATTCCTATCTAACAGGTGACATCTCATAAACTACGCTGACTACATAGTTCTGGAACTTAGGGATTATTTCTAGGGACCCAGTCCTAACTAACGGGTGAGTCCTCATTCCTAGGATCGCTCAATGCTGAATCCTACTCCAAAATGAATAGACACTGAACTGATTATACTAAACTAGACTGGACTGATACTGAGTCTACTTAGTTTTTCTGAGTTCTTCAACTGACTGAGTTCTACTGATCGTGACATGACTGATACTATTCTATAACTGACACTGGCTCTAGGTAAACAGCTAGATTTTCGGGTATTAAATACCCCCAAGACTCGATAGCATAAAAAAAAAGACATAACATGACCATAAAGGCAAAACAATACTTGCTTTCAACAATGCACTCATTTAGTCATTTTGTCAAACACTTGATATATATGAACTTATGAATGAATGCTTTTACTAGTTAAATCACATAAGCATTTCATCAAACATTTGGAGGGCATAAACTTGTACATTATTGGGACCACAAAATAAAATGTCATGATTCCACTATTTACTTCACCTACATAATTTATCAAACACTTGGGGAGCATGAATTATTTACATGATAATGGCCAACACATGAACATCATGATACATTAATCAATTTGTAAATTCAAGAGTTTATCAAGATAATCACATATTCATCACACATACTATTCAATTTTCATGAAACTTGCAGTTAATTCATGAATTGAAACCCAACTAATACCATGAACATGAATTCACTCTAATTCAAACATGGAAATCATGAATCTAAGATGTTGTATGATTAAAAAGGGTTCTTAGACTTCATGGGTGAAAAACACCCATGAATGAACACCTAACATACCTGAGAAAAAGAGTTCTTGAAGGTTCTTGGAGGATTTCTTGAGATTGCTCTTGGTTTCTTGGAATTAGGTTTTGTATTGTAGAGAGAAAACTCTTGATTTTAGGGAAAAATTGAATAATGAATGACTTAAAATATTTTTAGGGCTTTAATCCTATATTTGGATATAGTAAAATCAGGGGGAAAGACTAATTTAACCCTGGATAAAAATTTTGATTTCTGTCAAAAATTTCCAAAATTACCCCCTAGCGCGATGCGGTACAACCGCACTGGCTCACTGGAAAGTGGACAACTGGGAACTGGGCTGGTGGCATAATGTACGTCGCGGTGCCTCACTGAATGGAAAACTGGGCCTTGGCGCGATGCGCCACTATTATAGAGCAACACTAGAAAAGTGACAATTGGGAAATTAGCTTGTGGCGCGATACGGTGGTATCTTATTGGCTCACTAAAAAAATGACAATTGCCATTTGGATTGCCTCCGCGATGCACTGAAGTAATAGGTGGTACACTATTTTACTAAAATGACTCTAACTTTTCACCCGGATATCAGATTTGGGCAAATTTTATATCGTTGGAAAGCTAATTGAATTTCCTATGCAATGGCAGGCTTTAAATTAAAAAATACAAAGTATTTGAAAAATTTTACATGGGATTACTCATGTACTAAGACTTAAATTATTCTAGAAAAATATGGGGTATTCCACCATGGTTTTTCCTCTCTTGAGCAAGGGAGTTTCCA
>NW_025892335.1:42707-80703 GCF_002878395.1 Capsicum annuum | reverse complement strand
AAAAAGATATAATTTTTGTATTTCATGTAAAAAGGATGATTTTTTAGGTATGTACGAATAAATTTGTGGCAAATATTAATTCATAGCTAAGAATTTTCTAACTCATAGCTAAATAAAAGTATTTATCAGAAGGCTAAAATATAAAGTAGCCATAAAGTTTAAATTTTCATAGCAAACAAATCAAGTGTTTTGCCACAGTAGAATACATTGTGGCTACAAAATAAAAATTGCTATGGATTTAATTTTTTGTGATAAAAGAGTAAAATTCTTTGCTTTAATATATATTTCATATCAAATTGTTTTTACTATCACAGCTACAACACAATTTTTTTTGTAGCTATATGTTTTAGTCCTTAGCTAAGAACCATGTAAAGTCTACAACTAACTATTACTTACGACAATTCTTGCTACGAATGCTACGGAACAAAAAATTGTGGCTAAAGTGTTTAGCCATGGAACTTTTCATATTTAGCTACAATGTAATCTATAGCTATATATTGTCGAAACCCTGAGGGTTGGACCATATAGTAAGGGACCAGGTCCATCAAAGTCAATCATAAGCAATCGAACACTAAAGTATAGGAAAACTAAAGGTTGTGTAGGAAAATAACAACATACAAGATTTAACATAGAAACCTCTTTTCTCAAGGGAGGAAAAAACATGGCTTGCCCTCACAAGAACCCAAGAAATCCACTATATCAACCTCTTGATTAATGACTCTATTTCAGCCTAACTCCAGGCTCCTCCTACTAGTAGTAACTCTACTACAACCTCAACTTGGCAACTCTTCCAAGACTATCCAAAACTGATAACTCTAATCAGTATCAAACTTATTCAACTCTACCTACGCACTCTCAAAGCAAAGATAAAAGATCAGTACTCTTATAAACTGAGTAATTCTTTTATAAATCAGAACTCACTCAAGACACTATCTAATTCAGCACACACATATGGTAAAAGAGCTTGAGCAATATCAGATATGGAGTTTTTGCCTTTCTCTCTCTTCAATACTCTTTTTGTGTTTGCAAAAACTATTTTATGAAGAAGCATCCTTTTTACTTTATATATGAGTGGTGATTAGGGATGAAATATCATTAGACCAGGTGTCCTAATTAGTACAAGCAACACCTTCCAGTTTGTTATACAAACATACAAAGCTGTGCAGAAGCATGCCAGCTATACTGTTACTTTCAAACATCCAGGCACCTGGTCCTTTGTAGTCATCTGCTCATCATCAAAACTATACATAGTAATTTTTCTCCTTTTTAATTATGGAAAAACAACCATAATCTTTAAGCATTAATGCATATTCATCACATTTAATTAGAGTTATTTCCACTCTAAAGATGAATATTCCCCTATTTTTATGCTTCCATCATCATGAAACACACGGACCTAGTCCCTTGTTGTCATTTTCTTACTTCCCCCAGTCAACATGCCTTCCTTTATTAATCTATTCAGCATATCACTTACTTTTCCCTATCAGTATGCCATTCAAATATGCAAATCAAATCATCATAGGTATTTGCATCAATTGTACCTGGTACCTGGTCCCTGCTACATGAACTCAGTATTCCTCCTTTTGGCATTATTGAAAAGTGAGTCTAGTAAACCAAGAGTAAAACAAGCACAAATTAGTTAACTCATGGCCACTTGGGTAATACTAACATGAAGAATAACTTTGCAATTTAAATGGAAGAAATGCAACACACAAAGCAAAGATTCATTCATAAGTGGAGAATAAGTATCATAGCAGTGCATAATTTAAATATTCTAGGGAAAATCCACAGATATCAAGAAAGATTAACAAGTGAAGGACTGCAAAAAATATTTTGAAGGAGTAGGGTCAGGTTGTTGTTGAGATGCCTTATATCTATATTCAGGATAAGGACTACATCAATTAAGATTGACACCCACTTTTTCAGTTTAGCATTCTTAATTCCGAGCATTTCAGAGACATATGGGCTTTTTTTTAGAGAGATGCTTAATTTTCACCTAGAGCTTGCTAATTTCTTTATCCTTAGCAGCTAGGTTGAACTTCAGTTCTTCCATTTCCTTTCTAAAATCTCTTTGAGAAATGCTACCTGATTTAACACATTCAGTTTTGACCAATGTCTTCATGCCAAGCATTTTTAGAACAGTCCCTTGGGTTCCATTTTCACAGACAATACCAAATTGGTCAAATAACTTGTTCAACCAATATACATAAGGCATGCCATGTTTTCTATTTTTTCAACAAACCACTTTGTGAATGTGTTCCATTATTAAAGTAGGTAGATTAATAAATTCAAAGCTACTAAGTTATTCCATAAAATATAAATCAACAACTAAGGCAGTTCTTCTCTTTTGTGATCTAGGAAAAATTATCTTGTTCACAAATTCAAAAATCAATTAAAACTCACTCTTCAGTGATTTTTTATTCGCAACAGCCACATATTTTCCTTTGACCTTTTATGTATTTGCTAAGAATTCTATTGAAGGCAGCTTTGAGACAGTTCTCACTCCATATATAGGAAGTTCCAAAATTTTTCCCAGTGTTTCTTTGTTCAGCTTTATTTTCTTTCCTTATACCTGTGTATTCAGATTCACCATCTTCTAAGAATTCCAAAGTGAAATAGAATTCCCTAACTATCTCATCAAAACAGTGGGAATAGGTCCTTCCAAGAGACGCGTCTAACCTTGATGTTTAACCAGATCAACTAATTCCACCATACCAAGTTCTGTTACCATATTTGAATAAAAAATCCTTCCATTTAACACCTTTTGATTCTTTAAAAAACTGATTCTAACTTCTTTGGACACATTCTTACTTTTCTCCCGATTCTTTCTTCTAGTATAAGTGATCACAAATTCTTTTTTAGCTATTTTGCTCTTATTGGGACCAGGTCCCTCAAGTGTCAACTTCTTCTCAGTAAAACTTCCAGACTATTTTCCAGAGATTCTTGGTATTTTACTAATACTATTTTTCTTGTGATCAACTTTCTCTTTCCTAGGATATTTAAAAATAATATGAGGTTTTTAGCGACCCAGGTTTCATCCTTTACAAACCATTAGAATAGTTTTAAGGATTCAGGAATGATTCTTCATCAATAAGTTGAATGATAAAGAAGTTAGACTTTGGAAAAGTAAGAGAAGTATGTTTTCAAGAAGGTTTGGGAAGGGATTTTTAACTATGATAAGCTCAGAATTCTTTGAAAGACATAAAAATAGAAGAGCTGCAGCCATCAGGAAAGTTTTTTTCTTATAAGGGCTATTTGGAATTTGGATTTTCCTTTTTGATATGAGGAGTGGGTGCATCAAGATTTAAGTAATAATGAGAACCATGAAGGGTTTTTTTGTGGGAAAAGGATATGATTAATTTTAGATTTTAGGTGACTCACCTTTCCTTTTAGAATAGGACAACTTTTTTTGACATACGGACAGGGAGGATGTGGCTTTTTCTTGATACAACAGACAAAATTTGCACATACAAGATACTAACCTGAGAGATGGGACTAGGTCGCTCTCTAGTTTGAGTTAATCTTTAACTTTGTGCTTATTACATCTATCCAACTCCAATTTTATTCCCATAGGTGTATACCTGCAAAAGTATGGTACTAAGTTAGACCAACATGTGCCTAATTTATCAAGGATACCTACCTCCTAAACATAGTCAATTTGTGAAGAGACACTAATTCACTTGAGAGTACGTCAGTCTAATCTCATCAATCCCAATATCATCTTGTTAGATTCATTACAACACATCATATCATTAGTAGTTTTGGAAATAAGTCTAAGGACCAGGTCCTAGACTTGACATTCTTCAAATGCTCAAATTTCCTTCTGTATTACTTTGACATCTTTATAAGCTCATTCTTAGAATAAAAATGCTAATCACATAAGCCACCTTTACTTTGAAGTGTCTCAATAAAGATAATACAATTATACCTTCCATTTATATCCTTGAGAAATTGCATTTCAAGAAAATTATTCTGATTGTAAACCCTTTCTCCCTCCTGCACTTATAATCATATGTTAGACTTAGGAACCTATTTGAGTTTGAGTTCCCAGTAGGAGGACAATGGTGTGATCAAATCCTTCTTTTTCCATCTAGGTAATGTGAGCTTCTTTATATTTTCCAAGGTCTTAAACCTTTGGGATTGGTGCTTCCCTGGTGTGCATATCTAATATTTGTCATTCTTACTCTGAGCCAGCTTTGTCAGTCTTCTTTCATGTGCCAGTCCCTACCATAATGAGTACATAGAGACTTGTGGACCTTGTTCTTAGACTTTTAATCAGTCTTTCTATGAGATCCAGGTGATCAAGTTTTGAACTGATACGCATGCCCTTTGTCATTATTAACTCCATAATTAGTCAACTTAGAAAGGATCTGAGAATATGCAGTCCATTGTAGGAATTTTTAAAGTTCTTCTCTTGGATAAACCAGGTCCCTCTCTAACTTCTTATTCTTTTAGAGTGCAGATATAAGTTGGTTTTGGGAATCCTATAATTTTAGTTTAAGCTCAACCTAAAACTTTGATGCTTCTTTCTTCCCTTTACTCTCAGAAGCATTTACTTTCTCAGTTGACTCACTAAGCTAAAACTTTCAAATTTGAGCGTAGCAACCTGTTGCTTAGTTTCAGATATCTAGAGAGTCTAAACTATCAATTCAAGCTCCTGATCTTCTATTTTTCCTTCTAGAGCATTGTTTTTCTCTTCATCACAAACACTATCTCTTTTCTCTAATTGACTCACTAAATTTAGATTTTTAGATTTTAACTTAGAAACTTGCTCTTCAATTTAGAAATTTGGAGAGTTAGTGGAATTAACTCAAGCTCTTGAATTTCCATATTTTCATATAGAGCAAATTTTTTCTTAGTCATTTCACACGTAGATTCAATCAGTATATTTGTAAGACTTTTTATCTTTCTAGTAGAATAGTTGCCCAAGTTTTCTTTAAGGTCAGAAAGTGTTACCTCATTTTCTTCTTCATATTCAATGTTTTCCATAAAAGCAAACAAGGAATCAAATACCACTTTCTCATCCTCCACTGCAAGTATGAAAATATCTGCAGACTTTTCAGCTTCATCAGATTCACTGGAGGAGTCAACCCTACTAGCTAAAGCTTGTTCAATTACAAAATCAGTTGTAGTCTATCTTCTTTATTTTACTGGGACTCGGTCTCTTATATTTCCTTTGTAAACTCAAACATTGACAAACTCCTGGTGGTCCATTTTGAGCATAGGACAATCTTTTATAAAATTCTCAAGACTACCACATTTGTGACATACCTCTATAGTGCCACCTTTTCTGTTGCTACTTCTACTTCTTTGAAACTGGCCACTTTTCCTCATAGATCTAACAATTCTATTTTCCAAGTAGGAAACATAAGTGTCTTCTTTATTTGAACCTAACCTTGAAGCTTTTAGAGCCAAAGATTTTTCCTTTTTGACTTTCTCTTCTCTTCTCCTTGCTACTTCTTGAGTTCATGGGTTTTCAGGTTCCCAATAAGTTCATCCATAGTGAGGGTCTTTAGGTTTTTTTTTCCTAAGTTACGTCATCCACTTAGCTTTCCCATGACTTGGGAAGAACACCTAGAATCTTCCTCACTTGCTTATACGTTGGAATCACTTCTCCTAAGCAGTATAGCTTATTTATGATGGAAGTGATTCTTGTATGCATTTATTATATTGTCTCTCATTCTTTCATGGTGAAGTTTTCATATTGAGTGGTTAGGATATCAACTTTCGAATCCTTCACATCAGTGGCTCCCTCATGAGCTGTCTTCAAACAGTCCCAAATTTCCTTAGGTGTTTCACAAGCTGAAATCTTATTGTATTTATCTGCTCTTATGCCACAAAAAAGAAATTTTTTGGCTTTGTAATCTTTCTCAGTTCTTTTTCTATCTTCATCATCATGTTCTCTACCACTTTTTACTAACTTTCTTGTTATTTCTCCTTCTTTGATTTCTTTAACTAGAACATGAGGTCCATCAAGAATTATGTCCATAAGTTCACTATCTTCATCCATAATGAAGTCAAATATCCTAGTTTTCCACCATCCATAGTATTGCCCCTTAAATATAGGTGGTCTAGTGATAGGTTGCCCATCTTCCAAGTTAGGTGGAGCATCCATGATAACTAAATTACTATAGGTGTTAAAATTTTTGTAGTATTTTGGCTCTAATACCAATTATTAAAACCCTGAAGATTGAACCACATAATGAGGGACCAAGTCCCTCGAAGCCAATCATAGGCAATCAAAAACTAAAGTGCAGGAAAATTAAAGTTTGTGTAGGAAAATAACAACACACAAGATTTAACGTGGAAACTCCCTTGCTCAAGAGAGGAAAAACCATGGTGGAATACCCCATAATTTTCTAGCATAAGTTAAGTCTTAGTACATGAGTAATCCCATGTAAAATTTTTGAAATACTTTGTATTTTTTAATTTAAAGCCTGCCATTGCGTAGAAAATTCAATTAGCTTTCCAACGATATAAAATTTGCCCAAATCTGATATCCGGGTAAAGAGTTAGAGTCATTTTAGTAAAATAGTGTACCACCTATTACTTCAATGCATCGCGGAGGCAATCCAAATGGCAATTGTCATTTTTTCAGTGAGCCAACGAGATACCACCGTATCGCGCCACAAGCTAATTTCCCAATTTTTACTTTTCTAGTGTTGCTCTGTGATAGTGGCGCATCGCGCCAAGGCCCAGTTTTCCATTCAGTGAGGCACCGCAACGCACATTATGCCACCAGCCCAGTTCCCAGTTGTCCACTTTCCAGTGAGCCAGTGCGGTTGTACCGCGTCGTGCTAGGGGGTAATTTTGGAAATTTTTGACAGAAATCGAAAGTTTTATCCAGGGTTAAATTAGTCTTTCCCCTTAATTTTACTACATCCAGATATAGGATTAAAGCCCTAAAAATATTTTAAGTTATTCATTATTCAATTTTTCCCTAAAATCAAGAGTTTTCTCTCTGCAATACAAAACCTAATTCCAAGAAACGAAGAGAAATCTCAAGAAATCCTCCAAGAACCTTCAAGAACTCTTTTTCTCAATTATGTTAGGTGTTCATTCATGGGTGTTTTTCACCCATGAATTCTAAGAACCTTTTTGAATCATACAACATCTCAAATTCATGATTTTCATGTTTGAATTAGAGTGAATTCATGTTCATGGTATTAGTTGGGTTTCAATTCATGAATTAACTACAAGTTTCCTGAAAATTGAATAGTATGTGTGATGAATATGTGATTATCTTGATAAACTCTTGAATTTACAAATTGATTAATGTATCATGATGTTCATGTGTTGGCCATTATCATGTAAATAATCCATGCTCCCCAAGTGTTTGATAAATTATGTAGGTGAAGTAAATAGTGGAATCATGACATTTTATTATGTGGTCCCAATAATGTACAAGTTTATGCCCTCCAAGTGTTTGATGAAATGCTTATGTGATTTAACTAGTGAAAGCATGACATGTTATTATGTGATCCCATTCATTCATAAGTTCATGTATATAAAGTGTTTGATAAAATGACTAAATGAGTGCATTGTTGAAAGCAAGTATTGTTTTGCCTTTATGGTCATATTATGTCTTTTTTTTTATGCTATCGAGTCTTGGGGTATTTAATACCCAAAAATCTAGCTGTTTACCTAGAGCCAGTGTCAGTTATAGAATAGTATCAGTCATGTCACGATCAGTAAAACTCAGTCAGTTACAAAACTCAGAAAAACTAAGTAGACTCAGTATCAGTCTAGTCTAGTTTAGTATAATCAGTTTAGTGTCTATTCATTTAGGAGTAGGATTCAGCATCGAGCGATCCTAGGAATGAGGACTCACCCGTTAGTTAGGACTGGGTCCCTAGAAATAATCCCTAAGTTCCAAAACTATGTAGTCATCGTAGTTTATGAGATGTCACCTGTTAGATAGGAATAATATACTCAGTGATCACCCACTAGTTTAGGAATGATATCAGGTGTCACCCGTTAGATAAGACTGACTCCAGCAGATGTTAGTACCTATGGCACGATATTAGCACCCTTCTAATTGGGGTTATGGATTGGACCCCAACTCAGTTATCTTATCTTGTTTAGGGTATGTCGGTTAGATAATTACCTCCCACAGTTTTAATTTAGTTTTTAGTTTAGAACTCAGTTTATTTTACAGAATCGGGACTGTCAAATATAGTCAATCAATATCAGTAAATCAGTTATCAATAACTTCAGATATCAGTTACTTAGTTATTAGAACTCAGCGCTCAGCTTTAGAAAATCTCTGTTATAGTCTATACATATATGTATAGTATTGCATACTCAGTGATTTCTATCGTATCAGTTATCCACGTACTCTTATATTCAATTACTCTATATTATTCAGTATGTTTTTGTTCATGTATATGAACCCTTGTACTCGGCCTTACCTCATCTACATACCAGTACATTCCATGTATTGACCACATACTCTTTTTTTGTGCTATGATGTCGCATATCATAGGTTCGAATGCTCAAGATCCCGACCATATTTAGATAGATCCTGTTAGTAGTTACAAATTTAGTAGTGAGTCCTCATATATTGAGTATATGATTTATTTTAGTTTTCCAGTAGTTCAGTAGTTGGAGTTAGTTGAGGGCTTGTCCCATCAACTTCATATTCAAATAGTTCACTTAGAGGCTTTCAAACTAGACCAGTTCAGACAGTGTTTAGTTATTCAGATGTTTTTACCAGATGTTATTATTTGTTAGTATTTAGATTCTGAACCTTATGGCAATTTAACTTAATTTCATATTTATTTTAATATTACTATTCAGTTCTCACAGCAGATATCAGTCATGGGTTAGCTTATGGTCCTTTAATGTCGTAAGCACCATGTGGTGTCCAGGGTGTACTCTCGGGGCATACAAACTTAGTATCAGAGCCTAAGGTTCAACAGACTCCTTGGGAGACTAAAAGTCGTATCGCATGGAGTCTTGTGCATAGGTGTGTAGTGCGCTATACTTATGGACAGGAGGCTATGAGATGTTTTAGGAAAAGTTCCCTTTTTTTAGTATTCATGTCATGTAAGTGAGCATGAGCTCAAGTTAAACTCCCAGTCTAATTCATTCCTTTCTTCTGTCTATTGAACATGTTTCCCAAAAAAGTTATTGGAAGAAGGAATGGAAATCAGCCAGCACCTCCGCCTGTTCAGGCTGATCCCCTGAATGAGCACATCTTCCATGCAGACTTTAGAGCAGTTTTTACTAACTTAGCCTATTCAGTAGTTGCACAGAGCAATCAACTGGATTTTGTCTTATCTAGCCTTATGGCCTCTACTCTGCTTAGTAAGTGGGGGAAGCATAGGGAAAATGAAAGAATGAATAAGAGGTCCAGAATGTCAATGACAAAGAGTAGTCATACAAATCCTCTCTACGGGAAGTATGTAGGAATCATCAGGGTATATTTAGAGCTGGCAGTGATGTTTTTTTGGGGTGTGGCAAGCCAAGACAAAGAGTCACAGATTGTCCTCAGTTAGGTTCTCAAGGTCAGTATAACCGTCTCCCAGCTCAGTCTGGTCACCTGAATCAGCAGGGTACCGCTTCTAGTGCCACCAGTGGGCAATGCCCAAACAGGCTTTATGCATTTTAATCCAGACAAGATCAAGGAAGTTCTCCAGACATAGTTACTAGTAAATTATGGATCTTCCATTTACATGTTTTGTCTTATTATATTCAGGAGCTTCTCTGTCTTTTGTAAGTCCTTACACAGCAGTCGATTTCAAAGTCAGACCAAAAACCTTAACAAAACCTTTCTCAGTCTCCACCCTAGTGGGTCAGTCTATTATAGCCCGATAAGTATACAGGAATAGTCTAGTTATGATATTTATGAAATTCAGGCCTTTAGATATTAGCAGTAATGTTAGTATATGTAAAAAAATAGTGGGAGAGGTTTATGCCCAACCCGTCCTTACCTCAGTACAAAGTATTACACTTCATCTATATCTACTCACATAGTACATGTTAGTTCTATGTTCATAGCTCCTATTCGTGCACGTTATCAAAAATCATGTACACTTATAGTTCCTACTATAAGTAGTTCCAGTTCACTTAGTGTTACGAATCATGTTTCCTGAATACAGAAACTCCAAAATCAGGTCATGCAAATCTTGACTCATATACTCATGCATTAAAGCGTGCTCAGTTTCCATGACTTATGTGATACTCCTAATGATCAGCTAAATTCATATTTCTTCATGTATATCCTCAATTTAGATCTCTTGATGAAGTCTAGGATATTAATGTTCTATACCTCAGGATTTAGTTAAGTGTCAAGTTCAATATAGTGTCCATTCATGCTTTAGGTCCCCATGTTTTAACCTTCAGTGAACTCTCCTTATGAAATGATGTAATGATGAGCAGTTGCTTAGAAGGGAGAGAATAAATGTTTCATGTTAAGAAAAGAATATTGCATGCTAGTTTTACATAAGGCTATAGTTATGAAGATAAACTTGAATGTCATGATGATGTGTAAGGGGATAAATATATTTCAGAGATTTAAGTAGGCTTGAACATAGTGGGAGAATTCAGTCCTAATCAGACCTCATTAGGTAGAGTTATTAGTGCCTATATTATAGAATTTTAGCCATGTTGTGATTTTATATTTAGATGTCTCATTCAAACCATGCCAAGATTTCCTTGCTCCCTAAAATCAGTAGAACTTTAGAGAAAGAGTGTGAAGAAATGTTCCAGCTGAGTATAATTTCTTATAATGACTTAGTCCGTAAAGCTAGGAATCCAGTTTAGCAGTCAGGCATACAAGTTCGTATAGTTTTCTATCTTTTCGCCCAGTTGCCCTATCTGAAGTCTCATAAATATGCCTATTCCAAGATAGAGCATGCTTGTAGTTATGAGTTTAGCCCAGTTCATGTGTCATGCCTCAATTTCAGACCTCAAATACTCAGTCATGATTTAGTTTGTAGGTGCCCCGTGCATCACAACCCCCAAGATTTTATGTCCTAAACCTTTCAATTTCTCTTTACGTAATGAATCCAAATTTGAGTAACGGGTACTCATAAGTTAACTCTCTCCGTCCGATCTCAGTCATATGAAGATTCACATGGCATGGCATCTATATTCATGAAATCAGTTCAATTCATGGTATTCAGTTCATATATCATGTTTTAGACTAAGTCATGTTCTTATATTCCTATTCATATATGTTACACAAATGATCTTAGGTTCATTAGTATTCTCAGCTTAAGGTGATGGTATTCCTAAGATTTACTCAGTTCCATGATGCAGTTACAGTTATAAACTTCGTATCCATTATCGTTGCATATTAAGTTATGTATTCATGAATCAGTTCAGTCATACATGCATTAGACATGCATGGTCAGTATGTAAACTCAGCGTATCAGTAGTTTCATTCAAGTAGTCATGCTTCAGTCATGCATCTTCAATGTGTAAACTCAGTCTATCAGCATTTCTTAGCTTGATTAGTCTCATTAGAGGACGAATGTTCCCAAGGGGGAGATATTGTAATACCCCGTATTTCCCTAGTTTAATTTAAGTCTTAGTACATGAGTAATCCCTTGTAAAATATTTGAAATACTTAGTATTTTTCAGTTTAGAGCCTACCATTGCGTATAAAATTCAATTAGTTTTCCAAAGATATAAAATTTGTCCAAATCTAATACCCCGATGGAGAGTTAGAGTCATTTTAATGAAACAGTGCACCACCTGGTACTTCAGCACGTTGCGGAGGTAGTCCAAATGGAAATTTTCATTTTCCAGTGAGCCAACGCGATACCACCATGTCGCACCACCAGCCAATTTCCTAATTATCACTTTTCCAATATTGCTCCACGATAATGGGGCATCGTATGAAGGCCCAGTTTCCCGTTCAGTAAGGCACTGTGATGGCACCGTGTTGCGCCATCAGCCTAGTTCCTAGTTGTCCACTTTACAGTGAGCCGGCACATTTGTACGCGCTAGGGGTAATTTCAAAAAAATTTGACTAAAATCCAAAGTTTCATCCAGGGTTAAATTAGTCTTTTCCCCTGATTTTATTACGTCCATATATGAGATTAAAGTACTAAAAACATTTTAAGTCATTCATTATTCAATTTTTCCCCAAAATCAAGAGCTTTCTCTCTATAATACAAAAACCTAACTTCAAGAAACCAAGAGCAATCTCAAGAAATCCTCCAAGAACCTTTAAGAACTCTTTTTCTTAGGTATGTTAGGTGTTCATTCATGGATCCCTTTCACCCATGAAGTTCAAGAACCCTTTTTAAACATACAAGATCTCAGGTTCATGATTTTCATGTTTGAAATAGATTGAATTCATGTTCATGATATTAGTTGGGTTTCAATCCATGAATTAATTACAAGTTTCATTAAAATTGAATAGCATGTGTGATGAATATGTGATTATCTTTACAAACCCTTGAATTTACAAATCGATTAATGTATCATATTGTTCATAAGTTTGCCATTATCATGTGAAAAATCTATGCTCCACAAGTGTTTGCTAAATTGCCTATGTGAAGTAAATAGTGGAATCATGACATGTTATTATGTGGTCCCAATCATGTAAAAGCTTATGCCCTACAAGTGTTTGATTAAATGCTTATGTGATTTGACTAGTGAAAGAATGACATATTATTATGTGATCCCATTCATGAATAAGTTCATGTATATCAAGTGTTTGACCAAAGGTCTAAATGAGTACATTGTTTGCAAGCAAGTATTGTATGCCTTTATGATCATGTTATGTCTTTCTTTTTTTATGCTATCGAGTCCTAGGGGTATTTAATACCCAACAATCTAGTTATTTACCTAGAGACAGTGTGAGTTATAGAATAGTATCAGTCATGTCACGATCAGTAGAACTGAGTTAGTTAGAGAACTCAGGAAAAACTCAGTAGACTTAGTATCAGTCCAGTCCAGTTCTGTGTCTATTCAATTGGGAGTAGGATTCATCAATGATCGAGCCTAGGGATGGGGGCTCACCCATTAGTTATGACTGGGTACCTAGAAACAATCCCTAAATTCCAAAACTACATAGCCATCATAAGTTATGAGATGTCACCGATTAGATGGGATTGACATACTTAGGGATCATAGGCTAGTTTAGGACTGATATCAGGGGTCACCCGTTAGATAGGACTAACTCCACAGCAGATATTAGTACTCGTGGCACGGTATTAGCACTCTTTTAATTAGGCTTACAGATTAGACCCTAACTCAGTTATCTTATCTTATCTGGGGCATGTCATTTAGATGATTACCTCCCACAGTTTCAGTTTTAGTCCTATTTAGAACTCAGTTTATTTTACAAAATCAGGAATGTCAGACACAGTCAATTAGTATTAGTAAATCAGTTATCAGTTACACAATCATCAAAACTTAGTGCTCAACTTTAAAAAAGCTCAGTTATAGTCTATACATATATGTACAATATTACATACACAGTGATTTCCATAGTATCAGTTATCCACGTACTCTTATATTCAGTTACTCTATATCATTCAGTCAGTTATTGTTCATACATATGAACCCTTGAATTTAGTCTTACCTTATATAGCATACCAGTATATTCCACGTACTGACCACATACTCTTTCTTTGTGCTATGATGTCTTATATCTAGGTTCGGATGCTCAAGATCCAAACCATGTTTAGATAGATCCAGTCAGTAGTTTTTGATTTAGTAGCGAGTCCTTATCTATTGGGGATAGGATTTATTTCAATTTATTAGTAGTTCAGTAGTTGGAGTTAGTTGGGGGCTTGTCCTATTAAATCCATATTCAGACAGTTCAGTTAGAGTCTTTTAGATAAGACCAGATCAAACAGTGTTTAGTTATTCATAAATTTTTACCAGATGTTATTATTTATCAGTATTTATATTTTGAATCTTTTGGCTATTCAGCCTAATTCAGTATTTATTTTAGTACTATTATTCAGTGCTCACAGCAGATATTAGTCAAGATTTAGCTGGTGGTCCTTCGGGGTTGTAAGCACCATGTGGCATCTGGGGTGTACTCTCGGGGTGTTACAAACTTTGTATCAGAGCCTAAGGTTCAACAGAGTCCTAGAGAGTCTAAAATCCATATCAAGTAAAGTCTTGTGCATGGAAGTATAGCGCGCCATACTTATGGACAGGAGGGTATGAAATTTTTTTAGGTAAAGTTTCCCTTCTTTCAGTGTTCATGTCGTGCGAGTGATCATAAGCTCAAGTTAAAATCTCAGTCATCCTTCAGCTCAGTCCGATCGCTTGAATCAGTAGGGTGTTACTTTTAGTGCTACCAGTGGGTAACGCCCGAACAGGCTTTATGCACTTTATTCTAGATAAGATCAAAAAAGTTCTCCTGATGTGGTTACTGGTACGTTAAAGAACTTCCATTTATATATTTATGCCTTATTAGGTCCTGGAGCTTCTCTGTTTTTTGTAACTACTTACATAGTAGTCAACTTCAAAGTCAAACCAGAATTCTTAACAGAACTATCATCAGTTTCTGCCCTAGTGGGCCAGTCTATTATTGCCAGACAAGTATATAGAAATTGCTCAGTTTTAGTATTCTAGAAATTCCTTCAGTTGAGTTCCATAATAAAGTCATTTAGTTTTAGTTTCTTGATGAACCAGTCCTTGAATAAAGGATTAGTACCTCAGTTTCAGTTGATTTAAGTTTAGATATTATATGATTGAGCTAGTAGAGAGAAGAGTTGAGAATTATAAGTTAGACATAGTTGAGGTTACTATATGATGATTGTTGGGGAAATAGAAAGCTAAGAATCATGTATCAGAAGGAAGTACTAGCAGTGGACCTTTCATTATCAGGAGTAGTCCTTTAGAATGAGTTTAGTGTTTACGAGTATTGTTATATCTCGGGCTCTAGATTAAAGTGGTTTAAGTTCGATTTAGAGTTTATTAAGAAGTACACAGACTTAGAATAACAACTTTAAGCTAAGAGGGAGATGGTAGAACAAGTAACCAAGTTAGTCTTTTAGATTTTAGTAGTAATATCAGTATGGGTAGAAAAGTAGTAGGAGAGGTTGATTCCCAATCCGTCCTTTGCTAAGTACAAAGTTTTGCATATCAGCTATCACGATATCTACTCAGGCAGTTCATGTCAACTCTATGATCATAGCTCCTATTCGGGCACGTTATTGAAAATCATGTACGCTTATAGTTCCTAGTATGAGTAGTTCTAGTTCACTCAGTGTTACAAATCACGTTTCCTGAACACAGAAACTCCAAACTCAGGTCATGCAGCTCATGAGACATCTACTCATGCCTTATAGTGTGCTCAATTTCCATGACTTATGCTATACTCCTAATGATCAGCTAAATTTGGATTTTTTTCATGTATATCCTCAATTTCGATCTCTAGATAAAGTCCAAGATATTGATGTTCTATTTCTCAGGCCTCAGTTAAGTGTCAAGTTCAGTATAGTGTCATTCATGCTTTAGGTCCCCATGTTTTAACCTTCTATAAACTCTCCTTATGAAATGATGTAGTGTTGAGAAGTTTCTTAGAAGGGATCGATAAAATATTTCATGTTAAGAAAAGATTGTTACATGAGGTTATAGTTATAAATATAGGCTTAAATGTCATGATGATATGTAAGGGGCTAAATACATTTTGGAGATTTAAGTAGGCTTAAACATAGTAGGAGAATTTAGTCCAGATCAGACCTTAGTAGGTAGAGTAATTAGTGCCCATATTATAGAATTTTAGCCATATTGTGATTTTATATTCAGATGTCTCATTCAGACCATGCCAAGATTTCCTTGCTCCCTAAATTCAATAGAACTCTATAGAAAGAGTGTGCAGTCAATAGTGGAATGTACTAGTATGCTAAATGAGATAAGGCTGAATACAAGGGTTCATATGCATGAACAAGAACTGACTGAATGACATAGTGATACAAGACAAATAAGGAAGGTAGGAAAATATCCCAAATCAGTCCACAAATCTTAAGGATCCGAGCACCAAGATGGAGACCGCTCTTGGATTCACTACCAACAACAAGATTACAAGATATAGTGGTGTATTCGACACCAAATAAGCAGCCCAAATTAAGATTAACCATAATATATAAAGAAAAAGATGAACCACAACAATGTATTAATAACAACACATGGGTTACAAAAGAAATAATACACCACACAGCTACAAGATTACACAATGTAAATGATAGATAGGTAGACATACACTACTACAAAGACTAAGAACCTATTTGTATGTTACACACAAAGACCCTTAATAATGGTAGTAGTAACACCTACACTCTTCAGAGAAAACAAGAGGGACTCAATCCATCTAGCACCCAATTATCAAAGCAAACAAACAACAAAAGTGATTCCACACCTATGTTGTTACCTAGTTTCAGCCAAGTCTCTATGGAAGAGAGAACTTGTGTGTTTCAAGTGTGTTATACAATATTCAATATGCAAAAAACCTCACTACAAAAATCCTAAGTTGTTCCTTATATAGTGTATTACAAGATAGAGGGTAAAATGACCAAAAAGTCCCCTCATTGATGGGCCGCCCCTCTAGTGTTTGGAGTGGGCTATTTTGGTGTGTATTTTTAAGCCCTTAATTACTTCATTTGCACACACACTTGGATGACTTCAACACCCACCCACATAAGTTCATCTACGTGATTGTACTCGTATTATCCTCCCCTTCCTTAAAAAGGATTCGACCTCGAATCCATACTTTGCAAAATCAAAGAGAAAACAAACAAGCACACAACCTCATGGCATAAAGGTTAGGGTTAGCAAAATGAACAATAAGCATTAACACACCATGGTGGTACACACTTGAAGTACAAACAAGGATCCTTTGTGCTAATTAAGAAAAGGTTTTGTTCAATATCATAAAGGAAAGGGATCGGATGAACATCAAGAAATAAGGAACAAAAACTGAGACTACGCCTCGCATATGATGTATATCCAAAAAATATCATGAATATCATTATATGCATATAGGTAGTGAAGAAAGGCACCAAAGACACAATTCTCATATAAGATGTATTCACAAGTAGGAATACACAAAAAGAGAAAGGGACATTGCAAGCATATAGGACCTCTCTCCTTCTAACCACTTCCTGAGGGAAGGCATTCCATCAAGGGAGTCATACCAATAGGGAGAATAGGGAAACTACCATGCAACAATCTAATCCAAGGCAAGTAGTTTACCCAAGAACTCAGTTTCCCTCTACAAATGATGTGAAGAATGCCACCAAGAGTCCCACAAGATACTTTAACTTGTCTATCCCCATGAAGGTGACAAAAAGTCTTTAACATTCTTGGACCGTTCCACAAACAAGAATACAACTCGGCATCTACTAGTTGTGGTTCACATAACTTAAGTACAAGTGTGTCAAACATGGATTCACGGATATAAGCAACACCCCAAAGAGACAATAACACATTTACCCTAGGGTCCTCGAGTATATAAAAACCATTATTAACATCAAAGGGATCACAATTCAAGTCACCATATTTGTCAAGCACAGGTAGAGTCTCATGCAAAGGAGTACAAGCAAAATAATTTTTCAAAGATATGTCAAGCACATGATTAACTCTATGAGCCAAGTAAACATTAGAATCTTTACAACAACTTAGGCTCACGGGTTCACTCCTTTTTCCTGGACCAACTTCTTCAAATTCTTCACTCACTTGAGATTCATTAATCACATCACACATATTCTCAAGTAGTGGGCAAGTTTTACACATAAGTTGGTCAACACAATTTTCACACGACGGCATACTTTCATTCAACATAATAGCTTCAACACTAGGTAGACATAAATCGATCTTACTAGAAGAGTCAATTCGGTTATCTATAGGATCAACTAGTATATCAACTCACACAACATGTACATCATCCACAAGTGGTATGGAACCAATATAGTCATATGTAGGTAAGCTACTACTCACACTCAATGGCTTATTAGTCACATTTTCATTATTCAAATGTACCAAAGTATAAGAGTTAGCTATTTTACCTTGATGTTCATGAGTATGTTCATCTTTACCTCGGTGTGAAAGTCCTTCACAAGTTTGGGCAGCAACTTCCTTCGAGAAGCTCTCACCGCAAGGTGTTTGGACCTTAGGTTTTGGATTTGTTGGGATAAATGTGGATACCAATTGGCGTAGCCTTTCAACGTCCCATTTCATGTTTTTAATATTGTCGGTGATGCGGTCAAACATGGCATTAAGATTGGTGGCAGCCATAGTACCTAAAAGAAAGACAACAACAAACAACAAAACAAACTTGTTAGCTCAAAAGTGCCTCACCATACTCTCACTCTTGATTTTTACCTCACACTTGGTTTCATAAGTGTTGAAAACCGGCTTGTACTTCATGAGTGATTGAGGGCCGAGTCTACTCTTTCCCAAAATAGATTTTCATTTGAGTTGACTCAAAGAAAATTTGTTTATGGAATTAAACCAATAAGATACAATGAATTCACAAAAGAGAAGAGCACATAACAAACGCTTAACATGAATGAACGATCAGAAGGACTAACTAACAACCTAGTAGATGAGTACTAGTTTGCCAATTCACGAAATGGAAACTAAGGAACAGCAAAAGGAAACTAAGAAATCAGAAATTTGAGCTTAAATATGTTGCGTGAACAGTAAAATGTGATGATGTGGCAGCCACGTATTGGTTTCAGTCCCACACTAATTTTTATTTTCCAAATTTAAAAGTCTTGATCAATTACAACTTGAAATGGTGAAATTTGGATAATGGAGGGAAACTACAAGTCTTGAATCCTTTCAATTATTCAAACACAAAGTCTTGACTTGACTTGTACTATGTTCCACAAAACAAGGCTCCTTGGTTTAAGGAAAATAGTTGAAAAAGTTGATGTCAATTCTAGGAAGTGATGGTTCACCAATAAGTTGAACAACTTGTCTTACACCTTTTTGGATCTATTTTACACTTTTTTTGTGGTCAAGATATGAGACTAGGTGAAGAACAAGCTGAACACAACAAAAATCTTCAAGAACACATCAACAATCTTCCAAGAACTAAAATAATTTCACATGGCCAACTCTAATCCCACAATAACAGTGCTCAATACACGGCTAAGTTTTCAAGTTCACAACAACAAGATCAAGCTCAGACTTAGATAAAAACAATTTTAGTGTTGGTGAGAACGAAACCAACACTTAAAACACTTTAAACAAACAAAATGACTACCAAATCCAGTGACAAATTTTTGGCCAAGACAACAACAAAAACACTTCTCCCCTTTTATTTATTTTTTTTTCTAGCAAGCCCAAAATTGATTTTGTTGGAACAAAATCAACCGCATGATTTGATACCAAATGATACAAGACAAACAAGGAAGGCACAAAAAACAATCCAAATCAGTCCACAAATCTTAAGGATCCGAGCACCAAGATGGAGACCGCTCTTGGATTCACTACCAACAATAAGATTACAAGATATAGTGGTGTATTTGACACCAAATAAGAAGCCCAAATTAAGATTAACCATAATATATAAAGAAAAAGATAAACCACAACAATGTATTAATAACAACACATAGGTTACAAAAGAAATAATACACCACACAGCTACAAGATTACACAATGTAAATGATAGATAGGTAGACATACACTACTACAAAGACTAAGAACCTATGGGTATGTTACACATAAAGACCCTTACTAATGGTAATATTAACACCTACACTCTTTAGAGGACATAGGAGGGACTCAATCCATCTAGCACCCAACAATCCAAGCAAACAAACAACAAAAGTGATTCCACACCTATGTTGTTACCTAGTTTCAGCCAAGTTTCTATAGAAGAGAGAACTTGGGTGTTTCAACTGTCTTATACAATATTCAATATGAAAAAAACTCCCTACAAAAATCCTAAGTTATTCCTTAAATAGTACATTACAAGATAGAGGGTAAAATGACCAAAAGGACCCCTCATTGATGGGCTGCCCCTCTAGTATTTGAGTGTGGGTTGTGTTGGTGTAAGCCCTTAATTACTTCTTTTGTAAACACACTAGGATGACTTTAATACACACCCATATAAGTCCATCTACATGATCATACTCTTATCATATAGAGTAACTGAATATAAGAATACATGGATAACTAATACTATAGAAATCACTAAGTATGCAATACTGTACATATATATATAGACTGTAACTGAGCTTTTCTGAAGCTGAGCACTGAGTTCTGATAACTGAGTAACTAATATTTGAAGTTACTGATAACTAATTTACTGATATTGATTGACTATGTCTGACAGTCCTGATTCTGTAAAATGAACTGAGTTCTAAACTAAAGACTGAAACTAAAATTATGAGAGGTAATCATCTAATCGATATGCCCCAAATAAGATAAGATAACTGAGTTGAGGTCTAATCTGCAACCCCTATTAGAAGGGTGCTAATACAGTTCCACAGGTACTAATATCTGCTATAGAGACAGTTTTATCTAACGGGTGACCCATGAGATCAGTCCTAAACTAGCAGGTGATCCCTAAGTATGTCAGTCCTATCTAACGGGTGACATCTCATAACCTATGTTGGCTATGTAGTTTTGGAGCTTAGGGATTATTTATAGGGAACCAGTCCTAAATAATGGGTGATCCCCCATCCCTAGGCTCGCTCGGTACTGAATCCTACTCCCAACTGAATAGATACTGAACTGATTATACTAAACTGGACTGGACTGCTACTGAGTCTACTGAGTTTTTTTGAGTTTTGTAACTGACTGAATTCTACTGATCGTGACATGTCTGATACTATTTTGTAACTGACACTGGCTCTAGGTAAATAGCTAGATTATTGGGTATTAAATACTCTCAAGACTCAAAAGCATAAAAAGAAAGACATAACAAGATCATAAAGGCATAACAATACTTTCTTGCTAACAATGCACTCATTTAGACATTTTGTCAAACACTTGATATACATGAACTTATGCATGAATCGGATCACATAATAACATGTCATGTTTTTCACTATTTACTTCACATAGGCAATTTAGTAAACACTTAGGGAGCATGGATTATTTACATGATAATGTCCAACACATGAACATCATGATACATTAATACTTTGTAAATTCAAGGGTTTATCAAGATAATCACATATTCATCACACATGCTATTCAATTTTTATGAAACTTGCAATTAACTCATGAATTGAAACCCAACTAATATCATGAACATGAATTCAATCTAATTCAAACATGAAAATCTTGAATCTGAGATCTTGTATGTTTAAAAAGGGTTCTTGGACTTTATGGGTGAAAGCGACCCATGAATGAACACCTAACGTACCTGAGAAGAAGAGTTCTTCAAGATTCTTAGAGGATGTCTTGAGATTACTCTTGGTTTCTTGGAGTTAGGATTTTGTATTGTAGAGAGAAAGCTTTTGATTTAGGGGAAAATTTGAATAATGAATGACTTAAAACATTTTTAAGGATTTAATCCCATATCTGGACATAATAAAATCATAGGAAAAGACTAATTTAACCTTAGACAAAACTTTGGATTTCCGTCAAAAATTTCTGAAATTACCCCCTGGCGCAATACGGTACAATTGCGCCGGCTCACTGGAAAGTGGAAAACTAAAAACTGGAAAAATAGCGTGACACAGCACCATCACGGTGCCTCACTGAATGGGAAACTGGGCCTTGGCGTGATGTTTCATTATCATGGCACAACACTAGAAAAGTGATAATTAGGAAATTAGTTGGTGGCACAACAAGGTGGTATCGCGTTAGCTCACTGGAAAATGACAATTGCCATTTGGACTATCTTCACGACGTGCTGAAGTACCAGGTGGTACACCATTTCACTAAAATGACTCTAACTCCACTTAGGTATCGGATTTGGGTGAATTTTATATCGTTGGAAAGCTAATTGAATTTTCTACGCAATGGCAGGCTCTAAACTGAAAAATACAAAGTATTTCAAAAATTTTAAATGGGATTACTCATGTACTAAGACTTAAATTAAGCTAGGGAAATATGGGGTATTACAATCTCCCACTTGGGAATATTCATCCTCGAATGAGATTAATCAGGCTGAGAAATACTGATAGACTGATTTTACACATTAAACATGCACGACTGAAGCATGACTACATGACTGAACTATTGACCAACTAAGTTCTTATACTGAACATGCATATCTGATGCATGGAATACATGACTGAAACTACTGATAAGTTAAGTTTCATAATGAACATGCATATCTAATGCATGAGTACATGGATGAACTGATTCATGAGTGCATGACTGAATATGCAATGCTAAGGAATACAAAGTTTACAACTATAACTGAATTATGGGGATTGAGTAAATCTAAGGAAGATTGTTACCTCAAGCTTAGACTACTAATGAACCTGAGATCATTTACTGAACATGTATGGACGGGAACATAAGAACATGGCTGAGTCTTGAACATGATACATGTACTGAATATCATGAATGGAACTAAGCCCTTGAATACATGCCATGACTTGGGAATGGTCATATGGCTGAGATTACAATGAGAGAGTCAAATTATGAGTACCCATTACTCCAAACTGGATTTGTTACATAAAGAAAAATGAAAGGTATGGGACATGAAAGTTCAGGGGTTATAGTGCATCTCCCTCTTGGGACATTATGTCCCTCAAAAAATACTGACTTGGCTAAGATACCAAAGAAAAGCTGAGACGATGTATGGGGCAACTGCGAACTGAATTGTGACTGAATATTTGGGATTCGAAACTGAGGCATGACACATGAAATGGGCTAAAATCATAAATACCTGGCTGTGCCATTTTGGGGTACTCATATTCATGAGACTCTAGATAGTACGACTAGATGGAAAGATGGGAAAAATACGAACTTATCCACCTGACTGCTAAACTAAATTGCTGGCTTTACGGACTAACTCATGCTGAAAACTTATATTCAACTAGAGCATTATTGTGACACTCTTTATATAAGTTTTTAATAACTTTAGCGAGTAAGGAACTTTGGCATGGTCTGAATAAGACATCTGAATAAGAAGACACAACGTGGCAAAAATTCTATAATATGGACGATGATAACTCTACCTACTAAGGTCTGAACTGGATTGAATTCTCCCATTATGTTCAAGCCTACTCAAATCTCCAAAATACATTTAGCCACTTACACATAAACATGATATTCAAGCCTATCTTTATAACTATAGCATCGTGTAAAACTAGCATGTAATAATATTTTCTTAACATAAAACATCTACTGTCTCCCTTCTAAATAACTGCACATCACTACATCATTTCACAAAGAGAGTTCACTGAAGGTTAAAACATGGGGATCTAACCTAAGAAATCCACGATAATCAACCTCTTAATTACAGACTCGATTTAAGCCTAACTCTAGGATCCTCCTGCTAGTAGTAACTCTATTATAGACTTAACTTGGCAACCGAGCCAAGACTACCCAAAACTGATTAACTCCAATCAGCATCAAACTTAGGCTACTCTACCTAAGCATTCTCTAAGCAAAGAGAAAATATTAGTACTCTTATAAAATGAGTAATTCACTTATAAATCAGAAATCACTCAATAAACTCTCTAATTTAGCACACACATATGGCAACTATCAGATATGGAGTTTTTGCCTTTCTCTCTCTTCAACACTCTTTTTGTGTTTGCAAAAACTATTTAATAGAGAAGCATCATTATTGTTTTATAGATGAGTGATAATTAGGGCTGAAATATAAGTGGACCAGGTGTCCTAATTAGTACAAGCAACACCTGCCAGTTTTTTACACAAATGAACAAAGTTGTGCAGACGCGTGCCAGCTATACTATTACTTCAAACATCTAGGGACCTGGTCCTTTGTAGTCATTCATTCATCATCAAAACTATACATAACATATATGTATTTTGTTGTTAACAAAGATACAGATATTAAACAAATAGGGATGATACATGTGATGATGGCATCAAAAGCCTCTGTCTTTGGTCTGGTGAGTATAGCATAGCACTGTCCACAACCACCATCTAACTGGATCACCACATGACCACACCACGGGCACCACTACCTCTGCCTTGCACAGCTTTAGTAGAACCTCTACCTCTCACAACTGATAAAAGAATAGCCTTGAAAACACAGTGAGTACATTTCTTGGCCAAATGGCAACCTCTAGGACTCGATTCAATAGGAGAAGGTACGAGGGAGCTAAGATGGCCCCCTCAATCTACTGAAATAAAAGACCCACTACCTGAACACTACAAGGCTATTTGCACTAGTCTGCCATCATACCTATGGAACCTTTAGAATATCTACCTTGAGTAGTGTGACCTTTAAACTCTCCTAGATAGTGTACCCTCTTAGTGTCTCCCTAGAACCCTCAAATAATAGACTCAATCATCACTCCGATATGAGTCGTAGGTAGTTAAAGAGAAATATCTAATCCCATAATAAACTTTTGAATCTTCGCATACTCAGTGGCAATGCAGGTATAAGATATCTAGATAAAATAAAGAAAAGTGCTTCATACTCTATAACAGTCACAGAACCCTACTTAAGTGACAAACTCATCTCTCATCTGATCTATTAGACAGTAAGGCATAAACCTCTCCATAAAGGGCTAAACAAACTAATCCTAAAGCATCTCTAGAGAATCAAGAGGTCTATAACTAACAAGTGACCTCCACTAATCGTTGGCTATATCTCTAAACTGATAAGTAGTTTAACCAACCATATATGACTCAAGCAATTCAAGGTTATGCAACTTTTCTCTATAATTAATCAAGAACTCATAGGCATCCTCACCTATGGCACCGCTAAATCTAGAAGTACCCAATCAAGTGAATCTCTCAAACCTCTTTTAATACTCAGAATACATAACTATACTTGCAATAATAGGAGGCATAGTAAATATTACTAGTTATAATCCCATTTGAGGAGGTAACATAGATGAAGGTTGGACTCCTGACCTTGAAATACCATACACTAATATAGGTGTAGAAGGAGGAACAATACTTGGAGTCTGTGGAGTACTATAAGCTGATGTCAGTGCTACTAAAGGATCCACACTTGAGACTGGAGAAATGCCACAAGAAGATTTTGGCATAGATGGAGGTACAATACTTGGAGCTAGAGAAACACCAGGCGTGCTCACAAGGCACCCTCCAAACGGGTCAACAATCAAATCAACAACCTCTCTAAGACTAGGGTAGAAAAACTCTGATACGATCGGAGTAGCCCTCATAACTCTGGCATGCTAAACTTGAGGCTTAGGGAAGAGTCCCTTAGTACTATCTCTAGACGCAGCAAATCCTCGTGACCATTCTCTACCTCGATCCTAACCAGGACCCATAACTCTCCCTCTAAACTAGGATCTCTCCTTGAATAAAGGCTCCATATCTCTAACCTCATGAGATCTAGTTATTAAAATCTATGCAGAAAAGAGTAAATATGACTTATAACATAAGGTACAAAAGATTTTGCATGATATAAAACAAGTTAAGGGTAGATTTTGAAAGATATCTTAGAGTATCTCGAAGATAGATACGGACGTCTACATATGAATGTGTGAGACTTTATTAGATACCCCATTCTTACACTATTGAGACCAATAAAACTTGGCTACTTTAATACCAATTTGTCAAGATCCAAATCCAAAGGTCATGATGGCACTTATTGTGCGACAAGCCTTGACAAGTAAGCCTATCACCCAAACTAATATAAAATAAAGGATAAAACCAAAATCCAATGCAAGACTCCTATAATGGATTCAAACCATACATACATACCAAAAATAGAAACTACATAATAGAAAATATCATAAGAATATTCCAAAATCTAGTGTCACAGTGTAAGAACCAACTAATACAACTCGAATTCAAAATATACATAGGATATCCAAAAAGGAACAACTTTGTATCTAAATACAAATAAGATATAACCTAGATGATAAAAAAGGTAGAAGTTAACTCCAGATACATAAATCAACCAGTACCTCAGGTAGACTCTAAGTACCTCCCAAATTGATGTTGTGCAACGTACTCATACCTGGATCTACACCAAAAAGGCACAGTAGGGGGAGTATGATCCACTTATACTAGATAGGTATGATCCACTTATACTAGATAGGTATCATAGATCGACTGAGCAGAGTATAAAAAATAAAGCATACAAAATACACGCTATGAACCTGCTATTAGAAAATGTCTCAAATGGTATCCCACATCATCTCTACTCATTGTTCTACATTATTTAAATATATCATACACATATGAGAAAGGAGCATAGGTATAAAGCTATCATACATACAAGTATGATAAAGTGGTACACATAGATAGATATCACATCAGGATAGTAATACAACACAGAATAAAGATAATATATATAGATATATAAAATGCAATGAAGATGATGGTAACGATGCCTGAGGTTATCGCACAACCTCTATATATGTCTATTGATATATAATCTTGAGGTAGGACTCATGGGGAGTTCATCAACCTATATATAATATAATATCCAATATCTAATATCCAATATCTAAGACTCCTCCCTGGCACATCCCTCGATAGAGGGTCTATAATATTGTCACATGCTAGTGTTTTCAATATTTCCTTGGTGGCATGAATATTTCACAAGTGCATATAATATGAGGAAGCAATGGTCACAACCAACCAGAATGAGATATCCTAATAATTAACCAAAATGCAAACCATGTGAGCCAAAATCCACACAATATGCACAATAATCCATGAAACTAACATAATCATATTCCAACAGAGCACGTAGTGTCTCAAAACTACTAATTCACAAAAATATAGCCCCCCTACACATGTGGGCATGACACAATAATATAGTCATTTTCATGATTTGATTCCCATACCCTTAACATGATTTGTATACCGATATTAACTACCTAGTCCATTCTAAAGAAAGTTATGCCATAACCTATCTTAAAGGCTAAAACCTGCAAGAACAAGCCTTCAATGCTGAATTTTTACCTCACGAATGGACCAATGATCAATTACAACAAATAAATATGAAATTTATGCTTTAAAATAAAGCTAACGATACCCATATTGTCGATTTTCAAATTGATGTCAAAATAGATCCTCGAAATGGATATTTAAAAAAGAAAGGTAAAATTGGAATTTTAGTCCAAAAATATATTTCCCATGATTAAAGGAACCCATAGGAGAATATCCAAGTGAAATGATTGAAATTGGGGTTTAAATTAAAGAAATGCTATTTTAGGCCTTTCGAGCCAAAATTCTCAATATTCACTTTTAAATCTGAGTTCAAACTATATTTAAATGATAGAATCAAAGAAAAATGGTTGAATTAGAAGTTTGGAGCTTTCCTACGCTTGAAAAAGGAGGAAATTGCCTAAAAACCCTTAATCTCTGTAACACCCCGTATTTTTAGGTTAGAATTTGAAGCATCGCTCTTATGTGTGTAAGCAATAATCCCATGATTTAATTTTGAATTCATATGCCATGATATTTATCCTAGTGTGTGTAGTACTTTTGAGGTGAAAAATGTTCATAGGAATTACTTAGAACAAAGTTGAGCTAAGAGTCTTTGATTCATCTAAATTTTGGTATTTAATTCCACAAGGATATACTTTGAATGTATATAACATTTTATATCTATGGAATTTTTTAGCTCAAGACCCACCAAATGATATATAATTGAGTTAGCTTTACAACGATACCAACTTTGCCTTAATCCGATACCCGAGCAAAAAGTTATGGCCATACAAAGGGGTTTGCATTGCCTAATAATCGCCTAAGGCTACTGGAATGGGTGTGCGATTGGCTATGCATCACCCAACCAAGGGATAGGAAATTAGCCATGAGTCACCTATCCAGGGCTAGGTGATTGGCAAGGAATCTCCCACCTTGTCTTAGGTGATTGACTGGGCGTCGCCTAGGTCATTGCCCAGTGCCAAAAAACTCTATTTTGAATTTAATCAAGGGTGCTAAAATCATTTTACACCCCTAAACTATTCCTAATCACTTCAAAATGTTTGGATGATGTATTAAACATATTAATTTCATCCTCTTAACCCTAAGAATTCAGTAAACAAATCAAAAACCCTCTTTCATTCCCAAGAATAAAAATCTAAGTGTCATCTCTCAAGAATAAAAAAGTCAAGTTCCAAATTTAAAGTTCTCTCCGAGGATTCATCTAGTCAAGGTATATGGAGTTATGAACAAGGATACTCTTTCATCCTTGTACCCAAAATTTGCTTTTAAGTTACGATTCCATGATTTGCAAATTAGGGTTCATACCCAAAATATCTCATTCTGAGTTTATGAATTTTTAAGTGATATAAGTATTGAAGTGCATTCTTATATCATCTATTTATGCTTTGACTTGAAGATTTATATCATGAACTTCACTTCCTTATTGTCAATTGATATGGTAGAATGATTTTAAGAGAATTGTTGAGAATAAAGTTTTATTGTGAAATTCTAAAGATTTAAGTACATATGCTTTAAACCTCAAGCATGAGTTTTTGAGATTTCAAGAAGACTATGATCTTAAGTCTCTTTGATAATTGTTTACTAAGATTTAAAGAAAGAAGTGATCTTTCGATCCTAAGCTAAGATATTAAATCCAAAATCCACATTTGTTCATTTTGAGTCTGAATTAAAGCAAAGAGAAGCATAAATGGTTTTCATTCTATAAACTCTTATTGTATTTTAAGGTGGATTTCTTAAAGTTTGAGCATATAAGTAATAAGGGAGTAGTATTTAGCACCGAGTTCGGTATGGTTCCAAGGTCGCATGCCCTAGAACTACGAGCCAAAATAGGTTAAGATTATTCCCAATATGGATGAAGTTAAGGATAATGATCACTTAAGTTAAGGTTCTATTCCAATGGAAAGAGTAGAACATATCTCCCCAACATGGGTAAGATGTTGGACTCCATGTTAGCTCACATTGTTTATGTTGGTTAGAAGAACCTCCCTAATAAAAAATAAAAGTAAAGTTTTTATAACTAAGTGTTATGTCTCACAAAGTTATTCAATATGCTTTTTTATTCATGATTAATGATTTATCAACTGTCAGTTTTATTCAAGCGTAAGGTGAGTCATTTACGCTTAGCATGCATTATTTGAAAGTTTATATGAATATTCAGTTATTTTTTTACTTATGCATTCACCCCATGTACTCAGTACATTCCAGATGTACTGATCCACATATATGTCTATGTGTTATATTGTCTCATAATATAGGTATCAGTTGTAGTGCACACATATCATAATCAGACAGTTATAGCTTCCAGTCAGCAGATAATGAGTTTTTTTGATTCGAGGACTCAAGTCAACTATAATTTCAATACCATTTTTTTTATTTAGTCATAATAATTTGGGATGGCTGGGATCATGTCTCGGCTACCTATAGTCACTATTAGTAGAGGCTTCATAGACAATCAGTAGAGTTGATGTATTTAATTTCAGTTTGTCTTGTATAACCAAAGTGTAAATATTTTAAATAGTCTTGTTTTAAATGTGTTCAACTAAAGACTTCTCTTCTGCTTATTACTTCCAATTTTATGCAATTAAATTAGTAGCTCAAGAAATATGCCAATACAAGGGTTAGATTGGGATCACTTGTGGTCTTAAGTACCATGTGACATCCAGGAGGTAGTTTCGAGGTGTTACAAACTAATAGCTCCAAGTCTCAAAATGGTGAACAAAATAAGAAAAGAATTTTATAAACCCAGGTGCCAGGTAACGCTAAAGAGGCAATTACCTCTTTAGTGGTACCCGCTCAACATGTCAGTCCGCTAAAGCAAACAAGGTCTGCTTTAGCACCCTCCACTAAAATAAAAGAGGGTCACTAAAACGCTCTTATACAGCTGGTATCTGGATGCTAAAATCGCCAAGTGGTGTTTTAGCATCTGCCGCTAAAGTAGCTGAAGTGGCGCTTTAGCGGCTGCACCAGCTATGGAGACTTGGAAAATTTCAAGTCTCTGCAGACTCCTAGAGATTCATTTGGAATCTCGAGAATGCAAATGAACTATGCTGCCTATCAAATTCGACACTCTGGACTTAATGATGATATTAGAATTTCAAAAAAAAAATATAGAATTGACCCCCGAGACCTATTTACTCAACTTTTTGAACGGGTAGAAATGAGATACAAAAGCTGTAAAACTACACCAACTATGTTACCAATCTAAAATCAACATTCCAAATCTACTGATGTAGTTCAATTTGCCATCCGACACACGGATCAATAAATATTGACTAAAGTCAACTATAAGGCTTTTCAAGCCACCAAAACCACAAACTCGGACAAATCACACCAAAATTCATTGGGAACTATGTCAATCATTCCCACACCCCAGAAATACCTCAATGAAACCATGGATATGGGTAAAATTGTCAAATCACACAGAAATAAATATTTCACAAAAATCACCAAAAATCAGGTCATTACAATATTTATCTAGTTATGGGTATCTTGCGTAGCTTCTTTTAAATTCTGCAGGTAAGACATCAATTATAATTCTTCTCGAATAATCTTTTCACATACTAACAACTAATTGTTTGATTATTTCTTGCACAACTAAATAGAAAAACACATATATGTGATGAGAAAATCAATATGACATATTTGTGACAGTTTTATGACAAAATTCATCAATGGAAATTGAAAATTGATGGTTTTACATGTACTTATGCTATGACAGATTCTTCTATCACAAATGTTAGTTTTTTTGTTGTGGTGTATAGCATGTTACCATAAGTTGTAATTCACCTAGTAGTATAGACGTAACAATACTTTGCTTGTGTTTCAAATTTCAATAGTAACTTTCTTTTTCAATGTAACTTGATTTATTTACAACTTATTTTTGAACTTTTAAGAAAACTATTGTGTCAATTAGATGATTCTACTAAACTAATGAATTCACTTGGTATTTTATTCAGTTACTAGTAATATTTTGTCTGTCCATTTATATGACACACATCTTGTGTTAGTTTGAAGGGGAGCCTTGGAGTAATTGGTAAAGTTGTTGTCATGTGACCAGGAGGTCACAGGTTCAAGCCTTGTAAGCAGCCTCTTGCAAAAATGCAAGGTAAGGCTGCGTACGATACACCCTTGTGGTGGGACCCTCCCCCGACACTACGCATAGCAGTAGCTTTAGTGTACTGGGCTACCCTTTTATTTTTACATCTTGTGTTAGTCTGTAACATAAAGAATTTCATAGTTAGAAATAATTCACTTTAAAATTATCTTTTATCCTTATTGAAATAATTTATAGCCACACAAATGATCCATGAGTATTTTAGACCACAAATTTCAAAAGTCTTTTTTATATAAACTTTATTCCAAGTCAAATAGTGCTATTTACAATTCAAACGAAGAAACTAAGTAATTTTTGGTGAAGTGTTACGATTAGTAAAAAAATAATTGAATTTGAAAGCGCTTCTTTCTCTACATATAATAAATTTTGAAATGGTATCTGTCATGACCCAAACTAGGGCCTGCCTGTGACGGATATCCTAAACCATGAAGGCCCAAATGTCCTACTCTATCTGGTAGTCATACACAACATTCATATAATAAAAGAAAATACGGAATTTACGATCTAATACAAAAACATGGTCATACTTTGGATTAAGTTTAACAATAAGGAATGAAATTCAAATATCATTAACAACATCTAGAACAGTCTGCAAAATCTGGACTACATAAAAATCTGACAACTATCTAAAAACTGGGACAAGGCCCCCAATTGACCAAAACTGTAATAGATGACATAATCTAAAAGGACAGGCCTTCTGGAATAGAGAAGGCTCACCACTACACAATTTGATCTATTTTCTGAATTAGCTACTGCTTATCAAGACCCCTAGACTGAGCCTCAGAACCTGAGAGGTAGGGGACGGGGTCAACACATATGTACTGGTATGCTGAGCAAATCCAAAATAGTAATTTGTATTTAAAATATATGAGACCAATTTAAAACAGTTCATAAACATATCATGTAGTAACAAATCTCATGGGCATTTTTGAGAGACTCTAAAAAATCATCTGAACTTTGTGACTCTCTTTGTTTTACTTCTGTGCTAGGTGGTATACCCTACAACTCTGAAATTCCATGGGCTATATGGAATCTTCCATTAACTCGGCAGCCAATCCCCCTACCCACGTGTGCTGCAAGGGTCGGAGTCTCTGAATCTACTATGCCACACAGTCATCGCTAGTGTACAATAATAATCTACCTGTATCGGCAAATACAATTTTAGGCTAAGAGTTACTTGAACTCATGCCTTCTTTGGTTAACCACCTAACCCTCTTTATGCCCATTTTTAGTTCTTTAAACATGCATGCTTTAAAGACATACTCTGAAAACATATTCTGTTATGGCATACATACTTATGGTATCATCATACCATTAAATTGTAAGTCACATCTCTAAGCCATTGTTAGTTTATTATAATCTTTGTTTTCAAAACATAAAGTTTAGGACCACCATATCAGTAAATCAGTTCGAAGAACCCTTTCTTTAAATACTTATGTAAACACATGTATGCAACTCTCTTTGACAACATTTTAATGATACAAGGTGGTCATGTCAAAATTCTTCATCTTATGCAAATCTTTCTCTCTTTAACAAAACACATTTATGTCAAGAAACTACCTATCAAAATCTCTAAATCATGCTCAAAATACTATGTTATTTGAGTAAACTATTTTCAAGCCATAAATCATACATTTCAAATCCTTCACATTAATATCATAAACTTAAAGTTATCAGAAGACAGGGATTTCATAAGTGGTGCTCTCAAAAAATCTTCAATCTAAATCTTCATACAGATAGATATACATGTAAATCAATTTAAAGGGGGGAAAGGCCTAAAGACCAAATCAACAGTAAAATTAAACATTCATAATGTATAATAAAATCATGTATTTCAAAACCCTTTTTCTAAATTCATGCTTGATAATCTTTAAATCAAGTTCTAGTGTTTACAAGCCCATTTAGTTTTTAGGATAAACCCCACGTACCTTAGATTATGAATTTTGGATTAGCACTTGCTTTTGGTACTCTATTTGTACTTTTGATGGATGATTCTAGAAGATCTTAGTTTTGGGATTCTAATTATTGAATTAATTTTGGAATTTAATGATGAAATTTTGAGGGATCTTGAATCTTAGGTTGAGGCCCTAGGGTTTGGTTCTTGAGAGTATTTGAGAGAAAAGAGTGTATTTTTGATGAAATGGAGGTTTAATTCAATGTTTATGGAGTTATGGGGTGAAGGGAAAATACCAAAATACCCCTCCAAAATCGTTTAGGAAATGCTGAATTTTAAAGGTGACGACCTTGGTTGATAGGTCGTCACATATGTGATAACTTATAACACCCGGTCGTCACTCAGAGGCTGATTTTTGTGAGTTACTTCCTTGGGCTGACGACATGGCTGATAGGTCATCACATATGTGATAACTTATCAGCTCAGGTCGTCACTTGTCACCAGACAGACACGTTGAAGTAAAATGGATATAACTTTTTTCTACGATCTTGGATTTTGGCAAAATTTATATCGTTGGAAAGATAATTCGAATATATTTCATTTGATATATATTAGGAAACACAGTTCATCATATACAAGGATTTATGGTCGATTTAATACAACCCAAGTTTCGACGCTCACTAAAACTCGAACGATAGGAAAACTTTCAACTAGTCCTTGAGTTTGGGGACCTCTATGATCTCAATTTATGATCAAATAGGTTACCACACAAACTAATTGATTAACATGCCAAAACTTTAAAGGATTTATGGCTTTTGGATCATCTACGCATAGAAACGATGATTTTTTGTTCTAGCCTGAAATGTTGGGTGTTACATTATTTCCACCTTGGGATCATTCGTCCCCGAATGATGGGTAGGAATGTTGAAGTCTTAAAGGTATAAAATAGCGTTTACATGATATGTCTTCTATGAAAGGATATAGCCGAGCTGAAATATTTAAACTTTTATCATGAAATTGAATTTCGAGTTGACTTGACTTTACTTGTTTTAAGGAGCTGATTCATGCTGAGAGTTTAGGATTTCCTTGAAGTGCTCATAATCCAATCATATATATTGAATTGAGAAGTGATAACTTATGCAATTACAAACCATGAGCAACATGACTTAGATCATACCAGGGTACTACACTATCTGAGCTAAAATACTTGGAAAATTTTGAGATTATACACTAAACTCTTATGCACTGAGTCATGAATAGATAGCTGATTCTGAAAAATGATGCTTGGAATGAATTGAATTCAAAATTTATATGGATAGAATAGATTATCCCTTGGGGATGGCCATACGCATGCGACTTTGGATAGTAGGACTGGGTGAAAAGGTGGAAAAATCATAGTAACTTGTCTGCCCGACTGTTAAACTGAATTACAGACTGAATTATATCGAACACTTATACTTAACTGGAGTATCACTTCAGCACTCTTTCTAAAGAAGTTCAAGTATCACTAGGGAGCAAAGAATATTGGGCATGAGTTACACAAGACATCCAACTAAGGACTCACCACAATTACACTACTCTATAGCATGGAATAAAGCCATATAACTCATAAACTAGGATAGAATTTCCAGGCCTTAGGCGATGCAACTTTTTACTTTCAAGCTTAGGACTCTCCTTAAATACTCCCTTAACTATACTATCCCCTTTAATTACCATACTCATTCAATTCAGCTTAAAATTCTCATATAGGCATCGATAAATCTTTCTACTAATATCTAATGTATCTTAAATCCTTTAACCGTGATCAAACCTAACTCTAAATCATAAAATACAACACGCTACACCACTATATTATTCTAAAACATATGATTCAACCTTCTATATTTTTTTATCACATCTTAAGCATAATGTGTCCTACCACTTCAATGACTAACTCTGAACTCTTGCTATGGATTCACTAGCGCATATTGTGTTCCTCCACATAAATCCCAACATATCATTCAAGCCTATCTTTATAACCACATATGAAATTCAAGGTAAACACCTATAAATATATACTTTACATAGTCTCTAAACCATTGTCAATATAACTCCCATGTGTTACCCCAAGAACATACATACACAAATTTCCACTAACCATCACATGTATTAAAGACTTCGCCCCAAATCTTACTTCACACTTATGGCCTCATCCAAAACAAGCATACAATGATCTTTTATCAACAAGAACCATTTACTCATCACCACTATCATTACATAAGGAGGAGTCACTAAAATTTTAGAACATAAGACTTTGAAGTATGAAAGGAAAATATACAAAACTCAACACTTAAATGAGGCCTGAGGAACAACGAATCAATATCAGGGATTTATCAAAGTGATCTGAATTGGGACATACATGACTATAAGCTAAATATCATCAATCGTAATGAGTATAGCATGAATTATAGGAACTGAGCACATTATAAAGCATGAGTGCATGAGTCATGAGCTGCATGACCTCAATTTGAAGTTCATAACATATAGAATGTGATTCCGACTACTGAATGAACTGGAACTCCTCATTTTTGAACTGGAAGAGTACATGACTCTTAATCATATGCATGACATGAACTATAACCATGGAACTGAATCATAAGACATGAGTAGGTATTTGGATCACTAAAAAATACTAAGATAAGAATGGGTTCAGTTTAGTGTTTAGTAAGGGATCTCTTGAAGGAGATGATAGAATAAGTAACCAAGTCAGGCACTCAGATTCTAGTAGTGATACCAGTATGATATAGAACATCAAAAATTGAGTCTCACCCTCAATTTTTGATGTTCTATATCATACTGGTATCACTACTAGAATCTGAGTGCCTGACTTGGTTACTTATTCTATCATCTCCTTCAAGAGATCCCTTACTAAACACTAAACTGAACTACACTCACTGCACTCTGGGGTCTGCAATACGACAATACACGTAATTAATAGAACTTAATCCGAATGACTACACCTGGAAGTGGAAAAAGCCACTTATAATACCACCTTCTGAGACACACTCTATCATTCTATAGCCTCAATAGTCATCACATAATACTAGAACACTTACATACTTCGGATCTTCATAAGTATCCTCAGAGTCAAAGTATTAAACACATTAAATTTATGAAAACTATATATATATATATATATATATATATATATATATATATATTCACATGGTATAGTTGAGATTTTCTTTAGTCTATAGTGATACTATAACAGTATATCTATATAGCTGTAATACCCCATACTTTTTCCTAGCTAATTTCATCTTATGAATGTCTAGTATTATCTTCTAAATTGAATGATGATTATTCCATGAGGAATTTTCAAGATTTTCACTTTTCTTCATGTGGTAAATTCAATAAACTTTCCATCGATATAAGATTCGCTCAAATTAGATAACTGGGTCAGAAGTTACGACTATTTAAAGTTCCCATTGTAAAACAGTGCCATATTAGTCAGTGGCGTGCCGTGCCACAAGAGGAAATGGAATTTGAAAAATTTCAGTAGGGGTCCCTGACTATGGCACGTCATTCCAGGGCCCGAATTCAGAATTGTCCATTTTCCAGTGTTACAACAAAATTTCCCCCGCATCACACCAAAGTTTCAGGTCACAAAGGAAGTGGCAATGCAATGGCCTCACATCGCGTTATCCCTAAATTTCCCAATTTTCAAAATCTAGTGACACAGGGCAATAGCGGCGCATCGCACTAAAGGTCCAGTTCAAGAAATTTTTACAATTTTAAAAGACGCATCCAAGGGTAAAATGGGTCAATTTCCTACGCCTACTTAAACCCAATAACACATGATTTATCTATTCTTCACCCAAAATATACTAGTTTCTCTCAAGTTTTCTCTCAAGAAAAATCTAGGGTTTCTATTGGGGATTCAAATTCAAGAAGGTTTCAACATCAATCCTCATGAAATCACCAACTAAGGTATGCATAGTATTCATTTATGGACTCCTTTCGTCCATGAAGCCCAAGAATCCCTTTTCTAAATTAAAGTTTATGGATTTTCTTATGAATTTCATGATTGGGATGCTCTTGTTCATGTGGATAGTGAGAAATTGAATTATACTCCATGCTAGGTGATAAATTCTATGTTGGTTAAATTATTATAGATATAGATTCGTGCAAACCTATGACTATACCCTTGAATGATGAAATTGGAATTGAACCATGATGTTTAATTATTGTAAAATGATGTTTACATATACGATGCCTACAATATGTTTGATTAAATGTCTAGATGAAGGAAAAGTGCCAAACTAGCATGTACCATGAAATCCCCATGTATGTACAAGTTATGCCTTCACATCTTTTGATGAAATGCTTCTATAAATGTATTATGGATTATGATGTTAATTATATGTTCAATTAAGTTATGCTTGGTCAATTTTCTTTCATCGATTCCTGGGGGTACTCATACACAAAACATTAGCTGTGTGTCTAAAACCATGTCATATTTTTATGATACTCTCAGTCAAGCTATGAATCCTTAGACTTTAGACAATCTTATGACTTAGGAAATCTCCATGATCTCATGAACTCAGCCAATTTTTAGATATCAGTAGTATTTCATCAGTCAACGAAATTCAGTAACTCAGCCCATGTTCAGTTCAGTAAATCATGATTCAGAATCTACTCACATGAGAGTAGGAATTAGAACAAAGTTAACCCAAGGATGGGAACACACACTATCAGTTGAGGGTGTGATTCTTAGAATTCATCCTTGTATTCCAAAACTATATAGCCAGCATAGATCGACACATAAACACAGTCTAATAAGGGTTGATGAGGTGGATAAGCACTATCAGATAAGGGTCCCACAGTTCTCTTTTGGGAATACTATCAGATGAGGGTCGATAACAGTTTGTCCTTACCAGTGGCGCATTATTGACACCCTTCCAATTGAGATTACAGATTGGACCCCCATTAAGCCATATTGGCATATTAGGGGCATGTTAGTTAGATAACTACTTCCCATA
>NW_025892335.1:33781-42607 GCF_002878395.1 Capsicum annuum | reverse complement strand
CTCAGTAATAGAAATCAGATAGTTCTTCAAATTTCAGGACTATCAGACATAGTCAATCAGTCTCAGTAATAGAAATCAGATAGTTCTTCAAATTTCAGGACTATCAGATACAATCAACTGTGATATAGTACGGAACTTAGATAGTTCCATGAGATTTAGGACTGTCAGATATAGTCACTCAAGTTATTAGTTATATTTAGATTCAGTAATCATGTTATCACAGTATTAGTGTCAATTGTTATGTCTCATGCATGTATTCTCATGCTCATGATAGTTAGTCAATTATTATTATTGTTCCTAATATAAAACCTATGTATTCAGCCTACCTCAAATACATACCAGTACATTTAAAGTACTACATATTTATGCTATGGTGTATTATACCATAGGCTTAGAGACACGAGCTCCAAAACAACAGTAGATTCCAGATATCTGCAAATAGAGTTAGAAGTGAGTCCTCATATTTTGAGGACATAATTATTTCCCTATTATCTCATTAATTAGTTACTAGCAGGAGTTAGTTGGGGACATATCCCATCAACTCCTTACTCAGATAGTTTAGTCAGTTAGAGGCTTTTTAGACTATCATGTTTCAGACTTCAGTATGTTCAGTTTTGTTTTAGGTATTTTATTACCCCACACAGATATTATATCATTTAGATAATGTTCATTATGGAACCTTAGGGCCTTCCAGTTCATGTTTCCACATTATAAAGTATTTTATACAATATACAGGTACAGATATTAGTTATGGGTTAGCTTATGGTCCTTTGAGGTTATGAGCATTGTATAGCATTTTAGGTATCATATTTGGGGAGTTATAAACTTGGTATCATAGACTAAGGTTCAATAGTATCCTAGGAAGCCTGAAAATTGCATCTAGTAGAGTCTTATGCATGGGTGTGTTGCGAGCCACATTTATGTGCAGGAGGCTATAAGATGTTTTAGGAATAGTTCCCTTCTTTTAGCATTCATGTCATGCCAGTGAGCATAATCTCAATCTAATATTTTAGTCTAATCTATTTCTCCTTCTTATTTCAAAACATACCTCCCAAGAGAAGAACCCAGTATGTCCAAGAAGATCCCTTAGACGAATATATTTCTCATGCAGAGTTTAGGGTCATTTTCACTACTCTTACTCAGTCAGTTGCTACTAAGAATGAATGAACAACTGTTATTCCGGCCAACCCAGTGGTTAATTTAGCTGCATCCAGGATTTAGGACTTCTTCCAAATAAATCCTCCATCATTTCTTGGGTTTAAGACAGTGAAGGACCCTCAGGAATTCCTAGATCAGGTGTAGAAGGTTACAGATATAATGGATGTTAAGTCTAGTAAGTGTTGATCTACCTTCATACCAATTGTAAGATATGGCTCATACTTCATTCAAGCAATGGAAGTCAGAAAGAGCAGACGATACAGGGTTAGTTGAGTGGGAGGAATTTGCTTCAGTGTTCCTTGATAGATTCTTTCCCCTAGAGCTTAGAGAAGCTAAGGTGCTAGAATTCATCAACCTTAGGTAGGGCAATATGAAAATGAAAGAGTATTCTTTTAAGTTTACTCAATTAGCCAGATATGTCCCTTAAATGGTTACAGGCAGCAGAGCCAAGATGAGTAAGTTTACTTCAGGGGTAAATGATAGAGTGGTAAATTAGTACAGATCTTCCATGCTAAATAGTAATATGACTTTAGCCAAGCTTATGACTCATGCTCAAAAGATAGAGGAACAGAATATTAAGTAGAGGGAGAAGAAGAATAAGAGAGCAAAGACAGGTAGTTTTAACTTCGCTCAACCTAAATCAGAAGGAGAAAATCATTCCCAGTTTCATCCTAAGTCATCAGTTCCAGCCCCTTCTTCAGCCAGTGCTCCATTTCCTAAGTTTAGAAAGGGTAACAGAGATAGAGCACCAGGCTCTAGGTCTCAGGGAAGTGTTAACAATACCCAAACTAATCCCCTTTGTCAGACTTGTGGTAAGAACCATAAGGGTGCTTGTAGAGCTGGTAGCGATGTCTATTTTGGTTGTGGAAATCCAAGACACAAAGTTAGAAACTGCCCTCAGTCATGTTATCAGAGTTATCTCCACTCCTCAGCTCAGTCCGATTGCCCGAATCAGCAGGGTGCTACCACTAGTACTACTAGTGAGCAACACCCAAATTGTCTCTATTCTCTTTAGTCCTGATAAGATCAGGAAAATTCTCTTAATGTAGTTACTGGTATGTTACAGATCTTTTATGTACATGTTTATGCTTTGCTAGATCCACGAGCTTCTTTGTCTTTTATACTCCCTATATAGCAGGTGATTTCAAAATCAATCCAAAAATCCTAGCAGAGCCCTTTTCAATCTCTACCCCAGTAGGTAAAACTATCATAGCCCAGTGGGTATACAGGAACTGCTTGATTATGATATTTTAGAAAGTCACTTCATCAGACTTAGTCGAATTAGAGATGACTCATTTTGATATCATTCTCACATGGATTAGCTTCATTTTTGCTATGCCACAGTCGATTGCATAAATAGAATAGTCAAGTTTTAGTTTCTGAATGAACCTGTTCTTGAGTGGAAGGGTATTACTTCAGTATTCAGAGGTCAGCTTATTTCCTACCTTCGAGCATGGAAAATGATATCTAAAGGATGTTTCTATCATCTTGTTTGAGTTAAAGACGCTAGTTCCAAAACTCCCAGCCTTGAATTAGTTCCAGTTGTAGGTGAATATTTAGATGCCTTTCCCAAAGATCTTTTAGGAATTCCTCCCGAAAGGGAAACAGACTTCAGCATTGATCTTATTCAAGATACTCAGCCTATATCTATTCCACCAGACAGAATGGCACCAGCAAAACTCAGAGAACTAAAAAAACAATTAAAGGATCTCTTAGATAAGGGATTCATCAGTCCCAATGTTTCCCTATGGGGCACTCCAGTATTATTCGTGCGCAAGAAAGACAGTTCTCTTAGGATGTGTGTAGACTATCGTTAACTCAATAAGGTCACGTTTAAGAACAAATATCCTCTTCCCAGAATCGATGGCATGTTTGATCAACTTCAGGGTGCCAGTTATTTCTCTAAGATAGACCTCAAATTCGTCCATCATCAGCTCAGAGTTAGAGAATGTAACATTCTAAAAATAGCTTTCCATACTAGGTATGGTCATTTCATATTCTTAGTTATGTCCTTTGGTCTTAATAATGCCCCAACTGCTTTTATGGACTTAATAAATCGTGTGTTCAAGAAGTACTTGGACATGTTCACCATAGTCTTCATAGATGATATTCTGGTCTATTCTCTCAGTGAGCGCGATCATGTAGACCATCTCAGGATAGTAATTTAGACTCTCAGAGATCATCAGTTATTTTCCAAATTTAGTAAGTACGAGTTTTGGCTAAGGTCAGTAGCATTCCTTGGTCATATTATTTTTAGTTGTGGCATTAGAGTAGATCCTCAAAAGACCGAAGTAGTAAGAAACTGGCCTCTCCCTATCTCTCCATCAGATATTAGGAGTTTCTTGGGTTTGGCTAACTATTACAGATGATTTGTTGAGGGATTTTATTCTATTGCATCCCCTATGTCCAGACTGACTCAGAAGAAAATCAAGTTTCGGTGGCCAGATCCTTGAGAGAAGAGTTTTCAAGAGTTGAAGACTTGACTCACCTCAGCTTTAGTTCTAGCTCTTTCAAATGGTTCAGATGGATTCGTAGTGTATTGTGATGCATCCAGAGTAGGTTTGGGTTGTGTCCTCATTCAGCATAGTAAGGTCATAGCCTACGTCTCTAGACAGCTTAAGTCCCATGAGAAGAATTATCTTACTCATGATCTTGAGTTATCCGTCATAGTTTTTGCCTTAAAGATTTGGAGGCATTACCTCTATGGAGTTCATGTGGATGTCTTCATAGATCATAAAAGTCTTTAGCATGTATTTTCTTAGAAAGATCTCAATCTTCATTAGAAAAGGTGGCTAGAGCTCTTGAAAGATTATGACATGAGTGTCCTTTATCATCCGAGCAAGGCCAATATAGAGGCCGACGCTCTCAGTAGACTATCCATGGGTAGTTTTTTTCATATTGAGGACAGTACGAAGAAGTTAGCTCAGGAAGTCCATCATCTTTCTAGACTAGGCATTCACTTAGTCGATACAGAAGAAGGTGATATATGGGTTCAGAGTAGCTCAGAATCATCTCTAGTTTCCAAGGTGAAAGAAATGCAAGATAGAGATCTCAGCCTTGTCAAGTTGAAAGAGTCAGTCAAGAATCAGAAAGTAAAGGTTTTCTCCTAAGGGGGAGATGGTGTTTTGAATTGTCAGGGTCGTCTCTGTGTTCCAGGTGTAGATGACTTAAGGAAGAAAATTTTGTAAAAGTGCATGGTGCTCACTACTTTATTCATCCAGGGGCCACAAAGATGTACCATGACTTGCGGGAAATCTATTGGTGGAGTGGGATAAAGAAAGATATTTTAGAGTTTATGGCTAAGTGCTTTATATGTTAGCAGGTCTAGATAGAGCATCAGAATCCTAGTAGGTCCATATAGGAGTTTAGTATTCCTACTTGGAATTGGAAAGTTATGAACATGGACTTCATGACGGGTTTGCCTCGAACTCATCATCAGCATGATTCAGTTTGGGTCATTGTAGAAAGAATGATCAAATCAGCTCATTTCCTTCCAGTTCATACCTTTTATTCAACCGAGGATTACGCCAAACTCTACATCAGGGAGTTGGTCAGATTGTACGATATTCCTCTATCTATTATCTTAGACAAAGGTATCCAGTTCACCTCTTATTTCTGAAAAGCATTCGAAAAGGGTCTTGGTACCCAAGTTCATCTTAGTACAGCCTTTCATCCTTAGACAGACGATCAAGCAGAAAGGGCCATTCAGACTTTAGAAGATATGCTATGGGCGTGTGTAATTAATTTCAAGGGTATTTGGGATGACCACTTGCCTTTGATTGAGTTTGCATATAACAACAGCTATCATTCCAATATTTTTATGGCTCCATTTGAAGCTCTCTATGGTAGGAGATATAGATCTCCAATTAGTTGGTTCAAAGTTAGTTAGTCCTTAGTTATAGGGCTTGACTTGGTATTCGATGCCTTAGAAAAAGTCCAGTTGATTAGAGAAAGACTCCGACCTACTCAGAGCTGACAGAAGTCTTATACGGATGTTCGTATAAAAGATCTCAAGTTTGAGATTAGTGACTACGTCTATCTAAAGATCTCTCCCATGAAGGGAGTGAAGCGGCTCGGCAATAAAGAGAAACTTAGTCCCCGATATATTGGTCCCTTCAATATTCTCAGTCGATTCGGAAAGGTAGCATATGAGCTCAAATTGCCTTCATATCTAGCCTCAGTTCATCTGGTCTTTCATGTCCCTTTGCTCAAGAAGTGCATAGCTGACCCATCAGTTGTAGCCCCTATTCAAAGCATTGATGTTCAGAACACTCTCTCTTATGAAGAGATTCCAGTCGAAATCTTAGACTATCAGACTCGTAGATTGAGGAACAAAGAAGTCTCTCTAGTTAAGGTTCTTTGGAGAAATTAGTCCGTCAAAGGAGCTACTTGGGAAGAAGAGGCAGACATGCGTAATAAATATCCTTACCTTTTCTTCACTAACTCAAATCAAGATCAAGTAAATAGTTCTCCTTAAGCTTACTCAGCTTTATGTTCAGTGTTTATCATAAACTTAGTATGCAATTTCATGCTCATGTTCCTATTAGAAACTGGTATCAAGTACCATTCCATATTCAGTCATGCACTCATGTATCAGTTCAGTTATGTAATTATGCATTAGACATGTATTCTCATTGTGAGAACTTAGTTTTTTAGAACACTCAGTCATGCATCATGAATCAGGTACACATGCATCAAATATGCATGTTCAGTATTATATGTTCATCTTTTCAGTCATGTCATTCATGAGATCATGTTCCAGTTATTCAAGTTTAGTATATGCGTCGGTTGTCTTTTCTCCCCTCTCAGTCAATCTCATTCGAGGATAAATGTTCTCAAGGAGGAGATATTGTAATACCCCATACTTTTTCCTAGATAATTTTATCTCAAGAATGTCTAGTATTAGCTTCTAAATTTAATGATCATTATTCCATGAGTAATTTTCAAGATTTTCATTTTTATTCATGTGGAAAATTCAATAAGCTTTCCATCGATATAAGATTCACCCAAATCCAACTACCGGGTCAGAAGTTACGACTATTTCAAGTTTCCGTCGTAAAACAGCACCATATTAGTCAGTGGTGCACCACTCCACAAAAGGAAATGGCATTTGGTAAATTCCAGTAGGGGTACGCAATTATGGCGCGTCGCGCTAGGGTCCAAATTCAGAATTGTCTATTTTTCTGTGTCTCAGTGCGATTTCCCCCATGTCGTGCCAAAGTTCCAGGTCACAAAGGAAGTGCCAACGTGATGGCCTGCATCGCACCATCCTTCAATTTTCTGATTGTGAAAATCCAGTGACACGGAACGATAGAGCCGCATCACGCTAAAGGTCCAGTTCGGGAAATTTTTACAATTTTAAAAGACGTATCCAAGGGTTAAAATGGTCAATTTCCTACCCCTATTTAAACCCTATAACACCTGATTTAGCTATTCTTCAACCAAAATATACTATTTTCTCTCAAGTTTTCTCTCAAGAACAAGCTAGGGTTTCTATTGGGGATTCGAATTCAAGAAGGTTTCACCATCAATCCTCACGAAATCACGAACTAAGGTATGCATAGTGTTCATTTATGGACTCCTTTAGTCCATGAAGCCTAAAATCCCCTTTCTAAATTAAAGTTTATGGATTTTTTAATGAATTTAATGATTGGGCTTCTCTTGTTCATGTGGACAATGAGAAATTGAATTCTACTCCATGTTAGGTGATAAATTCTATGTGGGTTAAATTATTATAGATACAGATTCATGCTAACCTATGACTAAACCCTTGAATGATGAAATTAGAATTAAACCATGATGTTTAATTATTGTACAATGATGCTTACATGTACCATGCCTACAATATGTTTGATTAAATGCCTAGATGAAAGAAAAGTGTCTAACTAGCATGATACCATGAAATCCCCATGTATGTACAAGTTATGCCTATAACGTGTTTTGATGAAATGCTTCTATAAATATATAATGGATTATGATGTTAATAATATGTTCAACTAAGTTATGCTTAGTCAGTTTTCTTTCATCGAGTCCTGGGGGTACTCGTACCCGAAACATTAGTTGTGTGCCTAGAGTCATGTCATGTTTTCATGATACTCTCAGTCAAGCTATGAATCCTTAGACTTCAAACAATCTTATAACTCAGGAAATCTCTATGATATCATGAACTCAGTCAGTTGTCAGATATCAGTAGTATTCCATCAGTCAATGGAATTTAGTAACTCAGCCCATGTTTAGTTTAGTAAATCATGATTTAGAGTCTATTCGGATAGGAGTAGGAATTAGCACCGAGTGAACCCAAGAATGGGAACACCCACTATCAGATGAAGGTGTGATTCTTAAAAGTCATCCTTGCATTCCAAAACTATATAGCCAGCATAGGTTGAGATATCAACACTGTCCAATGGGGGTTTATGAGGTAGATAAGCACTGTCATATTAGGGCCTCACCATTCTCTTTTAGGGACACTATCAGATGAGGGTCACCTACAGCTTGTCCTTACTAGTGGCGCGGTATTGACACCCTTCCAATTGGTGTTAGATTAGACCCTAACTCAGCCATACTGGCATATTAGGGGCACGTCGTTTAGATAACTACTTCCCATAATTTTATGTTACAGAATCAGGATTGTCAGACACAGTCAATCAATCTCAGTAATAGAACTCAAATAGTTCCTCAGCTTTCAGGACTGTCAGATAAAGTCAACGCAGATACAATACGAAACTCGAATAATTCCATCAGATTCAGTACTGTCAGATACAGTCACTAATATTATCAGTTATATTTAGATTCAGTAATCATGTTATCACAGTATTAGTGTTAGTTGTTATGTCTTATGCATGTATTCTCATGCTCATAATAGTTAGTCAGTTATTATTATTGTTCATGTATATGAACCCCATGTATTCAGCTTACCTCACATGCATACTAGTATATTTAAAGTACTGACGCATTTGTGCTATGGTGTCTTATACCATAGGTTTAGAGACACGAGCTCCAGAGTAACAGTAGATTCCAGATATCTGCATACAGAGTTAGAAGTGAGTCCTCATCTTTCGAGGAAATCATTATTTCTCTATTATCTCATTAATCAGTTTGCTAGTGGGAGTTAGTTGGTGACATATCCCATCAACTTCTTACTCAGACAATTCAGTCAGTTAGAGGCTTTCTAGACTATCATGTTTCAGACTTCAGTATGTTTAATTTTTTTTGGGTATTCTATTACCCCACACAGATGTTATATTATTCAGATCATGTTCAGTATTGAACCTTTTGGCCTTGCAGTTCATGTTTCTGTATTATAAAGTATTTTATGCAGTATACAAGTACAGATATCAGTCATGGGTTAGCTTGTGGTCTTTCGAGGTCATGAGCATCGTGTAGCATTCCGGGTATCAGATTTGGGGTGTTACAATACCATCGTGGTATCATTGACTTCACTTGGATCCTTAGTGATACCTCCATGATACCATTATAGTATATCTATATATTGTCTTTATATCATTGATGCCTACTTTAATTCTTCATTGAAACCTCCATGATACCATCACAATATAACTATATACTTTCATGGTATCATTGATGTCTGCTTCAATCCTTCAGTCAAACCTCCATGATATCACCACTATATCTGCATACCGTCATGGCATCACTGAGTTTGCTTCAATC
>NW_025892335.1:14371-30781 GCF_002878395.1 Capsicum annuum | reverse complement strand
AATGATAGATAGGTAGACATACACTACTACAAAGACTAAGAACCTATGGGTATGTTACACATAAAGACCCTTACTAATGGTAATATTAACACCTACACTCTTTAGAGGACATAGGAGGGACTCAATCCATCTAGCACCCAACAATCCAAGCAAACAAACAACAAAAGTGATTCCACACCTATGTTGTTACCTAGTTTCAGCCAAGTTTCTATAGAAGAGAGAACTTGGGTGTTTCAACTGTCTTATACAATATTCAATATGAAAAAAACTCCCTACAAAAATCCTAAGTTATTCCTTAAATAGTACATTACAAGATAGAGGGTAAAATGACCAAAAGGACCCCTCATTGATGGGCTGCCCCTCTAGTATTTGAGTGTGGGTTGTGTTGGTGTAAGCCCTTAATTACTTCTTTTGTAAACACACTAGGATGACTTTAATACACACCCATATAAGTCCATCTACATGATCATACTCTTATCATATAGAGTAACTGAATATAAGAATACATGGATAACTAATACTATAGAAATCACTAAGTATGCAATACTGTACATATATATATAGACTGTAACTGAGCTTTTCTGAAGCTGAGCACTGAGTTCTGATAACTGAGTAACTAATATTTGAAGTTACTGATAACTAATTTACTGATATTGATTGACTATGTCTGACAGTCCTGATTCTGTAAAATGAACTGAGTTCTAAACTAAAGACTGAAACTAAAATTATGAGAGGTAATCATCTAATCGATATGCCCCAAATAAGATAAGATAACTGAGTTGAGGTCTAATCTGCAACCCCTATTAGAAGGGTGCTAATACAGTTCCACAGGTACTAATATCTGCTATAGAGACAGTTTTATCTAACGGGTGACCCATGAGATCAGTCCTAAACTAGCAGGTGATCCCTAAGTATGTCAGTCCTATCTAACGGGTGACATCTCATAACCTATGTTGGCTATGTAGTTTTGGAGCTTAGGGATTATTTATAGGGAACCAGTCCTAAATAATGGGTGATCCCCCATCCCTAGGCTCGCTCGGTACTGAATCCTACTCCCAACTGAATAGATACTGAACTGATTATACTAAACTGGACTGGACTGCTACTGAGTCTACTGAGTTTTTTTGAGTTTTGTAACTGACTGAATTCTACTGATCGTGACATGTCTGATACTATTTTGTAACTGACACTGGCTCTAGGTAAATAGCTAGATTATTGGGTATTAAATACTCTCAAGACTCAAAAGCATAAAAAGAAAGACATAACAAGATCATAAAGGCATAACAATACTTTCTTGCTAACAATGCACTCATTTAGACATTTTGTCAAACACTTGATATACATGAACTTATGCATGAATCGGATCACATAATAACATGTCATGTTTTTCACTATTTACTTCACATAGGCAATTTAGTAAACACTTAGGGAGCATGGATTATTTACATGATAATGTCCAACACATGAACATCATGATACATTAATACTTTGTAAATTCAAGGGTTTATCAAGATAATCACATATTCATCACACATGCTATTCAATTTTTATGAAACTTGCAATTAACTCATGAATTGAAACCCAACTAATATCATGAACATGAATTCAATCTAATTCAAACATGAAAATCTTGAATCTGAGATCTTGTATGTTTAAAAAGGGTTCTTGGACTTTATGGGTGAAAGCGACCCATGAATGAACACCTAACGTACCTGAGAAGAAGAGTTCTTCAAGATTCTTAGAGGATGTCTTGAGATTACTCTTGGTTTCTTGGAGTTAGGATTTTGTATTGTAGAGAGAAAGCTTTTGATTTAGGGGAAAATTTGAATAATGAATGACTTAAAACATTTTTAAGGATTTAATCCCATATCTGGACATAATAAAATCATAGGAAAAGACTAATTTAACCTTAGACAAAACTTTGGATTTCCGTCAAAAATTTCTGAAATTACCCCCTGGCGCAATACGGTACAATTGCGCCGGCTCACTGGAAAGTGGAAAACTAAAAACTGGAAAAATAGCGTGACACAGCACCATCACGGTGCCTCACTGAATGGGAAACTGGGCCTTGGCGTGATGTTTCATTATCATGGCACAACACTAGAAAAGTGATAATTAGGAAATTAGTTGGTGGCACAACAAGGTGGTATCGCGTTAGCTCACTGGAAAATGACAATTGCCATTTGGACTATCTTCACGACGTGCTGAAGTACCAGGTGGTACACCATTTCACTAAAATGACTCTAACTCCACTTAGGTATCGGATTTGGGTGAATTTTATATCGTTGGAAAGCTAATTGAATTTTCTACGCAATGGCAGGCTCTAAACTGAAAAATACAAAGTATTTCAAAAATTTTAAATGGGATTACTCATGTACTAAGACTTAAATTAAGCTAGGGAAATATGGGGTATTACAATCTCCCACTTGGGAATATTCATCCTCGAATGAGATTAATCAGGCTGAGAAATACTGATAGACTGATTTTACACATTAAACATGCACGACTGAAGCATGACTACATGACTGAACTATTGACCAACTAAGTTCTTATACTGAACATGCATATCTGATGCATGGAATACATGACTGAAACTACTGATAAGTTAAGTTTCATAATGAACATGCATATCTAATGCATGAGTACATGGATGAACTGATTCATGAGTGCATGACTGAATATGCAATGCTAAGGAATACAAAGTTTACAACTATAACTGAATTATGGGGATTGAGTAAATCTAAGGAAGATTGTTACCTCAAGCTTAGACTACTAATGAACCTGAGATCATTTACTGAACATGTATGGACGGGAACATAAGAACATGGCTGAGTCTTGAACATGATACATGTACTGAATATCATGAATGGAACTAAGCCCTTGAATACATGCCATGACTTGGGAATGGTCATATGGCTGAGATTACAATGAGAGAGTCAAATTATGAGTACCCATTACTCCAAACTGGATTTGTTACATAAAGAAAAATGAAAGGTATGGGACATGAAAGTTCAGGGGTTATAGTGCATCTCCCTCTTGGGACATTATGTCCCTCAAAAAATACTGACTTGGCTAAGATACCAAAGAAAAGCTGAGACGATGTATGGGGCAACTGCGAACTGAATTGTGACTGAATATTTGGGATTCGAAACTGAGGCATGACACATGAAATGGGCTAAAATCATAAATACCTGGCTGTGCCATTTTGGGGTACTCATATTCATGAGACTCTAGATAGTACGACTAGATGGAAAGATGGGAAAAATACGAACTTATCCACCTGACTGCTAAACTAAATTGCTGGCTTTACGGACTAACTCATGCTGAAAACTTATATTCAACTAGAGCATTATTGTGACACTCTTTATATAAGTTTTTAATAACTTTAGCGAGTAAGGAACTTTGGCATGGTCTGAATAAGACATCTGAATAAGAAGACACAACGTGGCAAAAATTCTATAATATGGACGATGATAACTCTACCTACTAAGGTCTGAACTGGATTGAATTCTCCCATTATGTTCAAGCCTACTCAAATCTCCAAAATACATTTAGCCACTTACACATAAACATGATATTCAAGCCTATCTTTATAACTATAGCATCGTGTAAAACTAGCATGTAATAATATTTTCTTAACATAAAACATCTACTGTCTCCCTTCTAAATAACTGCACATCACTACATCATTTCACAAAGAGAGTTCACTGAAGGTTAAAACATGGGGATCTAACCTAAGAAATCCACGATAATCAACCTCTTAATTACAGACTCGATTTAAGCCTAACTCTAGGATCCTCCTGCTAGTAGTAACTCTATTATAGACTTAACTTGGCAACCGAGCCAAGACTACCCAAAACTGATTAACTCCAATCAGCATCAAACTTAGGCTACTCTACCTAAGCATTCTCTAAGCAAAGAGAAAATATTAGTACTCTTATAAAATGAGTAATTCACTTATAAATCAGAAATCACTCAATAAACTCTCTAATTTAGCACACACATATGGCAACTATCAGATATGGAGTTTTTGCCTTTCTCTCTCTTCAACACTCTTTTTGTGTTTGCAAAAACTATTTAATAGAGAAGCATCATTATTGTTTTATAGATGAGTGATAATTAGGGCTGAAATATAAGTGGACCAGGTGTCCTAATTAGTACAAGCAACACCTGCCAGTTTTTTACACAAATGAACAAAGTTGTGCAGACGCGTGCCAGCTATACTATTACTTCAAACATCTAGGGACCTGGTCCTTTGTAGTCATTCATTCATCATCAAAACTATACATAACATATATGTATTTTGTTGTTAACAAAGATACAGATATTAAACAAATAGGGATGATACATGTGATGATGGCATCAAAAGCCTCTGTCTTTGGTCTGGTGAGTATAGCATAGCACTGTCCACAACCACCATCTAACTGGATCACCACATGACCACACCACGGGCACCACTACCTCTGCCTTGCACAGCTTTAGTAGAACCTCTACCTCTCACAACTGATAAAAGAATAGCCTTGAAAACACAGTGAGTACATTTCTTGGCCAAATGGCAACCTCTAGGACTCGATTCAATAGGAGAAGGTACGAGGGAGCTAAGATGGCCCCCTCAATCTACTGAAATAAAAGACCCACTACCTGAACACTACAAGGCTATTTGCACTAGTCTGCCATCATACCTATGGAACCTTTAGAATATCTACCTTGAGTAGTGTGACCTTTAAACTCTCCTAGATAGTGTACCCTCTTAGTGTCTCCCTAGAACCCTCAAATAATAGACTCAATCATCACTCCGATATGAGTCGTAGGTAGTTAAAGAGAAATATCTAATCCCATAATAAACTTTTGAATCTTCGCATACTCAGTGGCAATGCAGGTATAAGATATCTAGATAAAATAAAGAAAAGTGCTTCATACTCTATAACAGTCACAGAACCCTACTTAAGTGACAAACTCATCTCTCATCTGATCTATTAGACAGTAAGGCATAAACCTCTCCATAAAGGGCTAAACAAACTAATCCTAAAGCATCTCTAGAGAATCAAGAGGTCTATAACTAACAAGTGACCTCCACTAATCGTTGGCTATATCTCTAAACTGATAAGTAGTTTAACCAACCATATATGACTCAAGCAATTCAAGGTTATGCAACTTTTCTCTATAATTAATCAAGAACTCATAGGCATCCTCACCTATGGCACCGCTAAATCTAGAAGTACCCAATCAAGTGAATCTCTCAAACCTCTTTTAATACTCAGAATACATAACTATACTTGCAATAATAGGAGGCATAGTAAATATTACTAGTTATAATCCCATTTGAGGAGGTAACATAGATGAAGGTTGGACTCCTGACCTTGAAATACCATACACTAATATAGGTGTAGAAGGAGGAACAATACTTGGAGTCTGTGGAGTACTATAAGCTGATGTCAGTGCTACTAAAGGATCCACACTTGAGACTGGAGAAATGCCACAAGAAGATTTTGGCATAGATGGAGGTACAATACTTGGAGCTAGAGAAACACCAGGCGTGCTCACAAGGCACCCTCCAAACGGGTCAACAATCAAATCAACAACCTCTCTAAGACTAGGGTAGAAAAACTCTGATACGATCGGAGTAGCCCTCATAACTCTGGCATGCTAAACTTGAGGCTTAGGGAAGAGTCCCTTAGTACTATCTCTAGACGCAGCAAATCCTCGTGACCATTCTCTACCTCGATCCTAACCAGGACCCATAACTCTCCCTCTAAACTAGGATCTCTCCTTGAATAAAGGCTCCATATCTCTAACCTCATGAGATCTAGTTATTAAAATCTATGCAGAAAAGAGTAAATATGACTTATAACATAAGGTACAAAAGATTTTGCATGATATAAAACAAGTTAAGGGTAGATTTTGAAAGATATCTTAGAGTATCTCGAAGATAGATACGGACGTCTACATATGAATGTGTGAGACTTTATTAGATACCCCATTCTTACACTATTGAGACCAATAAAACTTGGCTACTTTAATACCAATTTGTCAAGATCCAAATCCAAAGGTCATGATGGCACTTATTGTGCGACAAGCCTTGACAAGTAAGCCTATCACCCAAACTAATATAAAATAAAGGATAAAACCAAAATCCAATGCAAGACTCCTATAATGGATTCAAACCATACATACATACCAAAAATAGAAACTACATAATAGAAAATATCATAAGAATATTCCAAAATCTAGTGTCACAGTGTAAGAACCAACTAATACAACTCGAATTCAAAATATACATAGGATATCCAAAAAGGAACAACTTTGTATCTAAATACAAATAAGATATAACCTAGATGATAAAAAAGGTAGAAGTTAACTCCAGATACATAAATCAACCAGTACCTCAGGTAGACTCTAAGTACCTCCCAAATTGATGTTGTGCAACGTACTCATACCTGGATCTACACCAAAAAGGCACAGTAGGGGGAGTATGATCCACTTATACTAGATAGGTATGATCCACTTATACTAGATAGGTATCATAGATCGACTGAGCAGAGTATAAAAAATAAAGCATACAAAATACACGCTATGAACCTGCTATTAGAAAATGTCTCAAATGGTATCCCACATCATCTCTACTCATTGTTCTACATTATTTAAATATATCATACACATATGAGAAAGGAGCATAGGTATAAAGCTATCATACATACAAGTATGATAAAGTGGTACACATAGATAGATATCACATCAGGATAGTAATACAACACAGAATAAAGATAATATATATAGATATATAAAATGCAATGAAGATGATGGTAACGATGCCTGAGGTTATCGCACAACCTCTATATATGTCTATTGATATATAATCTTGAGGTAGGACTCATGGGGAGTTCATCAACCTATATATAATATAATATCCAATATCTAATATCCAATATCTAAGACTCCTCCCTGGCACATCCCTCGATAGAGGGTCTATAATATTGTCACATGCTAGTGTTTTCAATATTTCCTTGGTGGCATGAATATTTCACAAGTGCATATAATATGAGGAAGCAATGGTCACAACCAACCAGAATGAGATATCCTAATAATTAACCAAAATGCAAACCATGTGAGCCAAAATCCACACAATATGCACAATAATCCATGAAACTAACATAATCATATTCCAACAGAGCACGTAGTGTCTCAAAACTACTAATTCACAAAAATATAGCCCCCCTACACATGTGGGCATGACACAATAATATAGTCATTTTCATGATTTGATTCCCATACCCTTAACATGATTTGTATACCGATATTAACTACCTAGTCCATTCTAAAGAAAGTTATGCCATAACCTATCTTAAAGGCTAAAACCTGCAAGAACAAGCCTTCAATGCTGAATTTTTACCTCACGAATGGACCAATGATCAATTACAACAAATAAATATGAAATTTATGCTTTAAAATAAAGCTAACGATACCCATATTGTCGATTTTCAAATTGATGTCAAAATAGATCCTCGAAATGGATATTTAAAAAAGAAAGGTAAAATTGGAATTTTAGTCCAAAAATATATTTCCCATGATTAAAGGAACCCATAGGAGAATATCCAAGTGAAATGATTGAAATTGGGGTTTAAATTAAAGAAATGCTATTTTAGGCCTTTCGAGCCAAAATTCTCAATATTCACTTTTAAATCTGAGTTCAAACTATATTTAAATGATAGAATCAAAGAAAAATGGTTGAATTAGAAGTTTGGAGCTTTCCTACGCTTGAAAAAGGAGGAAATTGCCTAAAAACCCTTAATCTCTGTAACACCCCGTATTTTTAGGTTAGAATTTGAAGCATCGCTCTTATGTGTGTAAGCAATAATCCCATGATTTAATTTTGAATTCATATGCCATGATATTTATCCTAGTGTGTGTAGTACTTTTGAGGTGAAAAATGTTCATAGGAATTACTTAGAACAAAGTTGAGCTAAGAGTCTTTGATTCATCTAAATTTTGGTATTTAATTCCACAAGGATATACTTTGAATGTATATAACATTTTATATCTATGGAATTTTTTAGCTCAAGACCCACCAAATGATATATAATTGAGTTAGCTTTACAACGATACCAACTTTGCCTTAATCCGATACCCGAGCAAAAAGTTATGGCCATACAAAGGGGTTTGCATTGCCTAACAATGGCCTAAGGCTACTGGAATGGGTGTGCGATTGGCTATGCATCACCCAACCAAGGGATAGGAAATTAGCCATGAGTCACCTATCCAGGGCTAGGTGATTGGCAAGGAATCTCCCACCTTGTCTTAGGTGATTGACTGGGCGTCGCCTAGGTCATTGCCCAGTGCCAAAAAACTCTATTTTGAATTTAATCAAGGGTGCTAAAATCATTTTACACCCCTAAACTATTCCTAATCACTTCAAAATGTTTGGATGATGTATTAAACATATTAATTTCATCCTCTTAACCCTAAGAATTCAGTAAACAAATCAAAAACCCTCTTTCATTCCCAAGAATAAAAATCTAAGTGTCATCTCTCAAGAATAAAAAAGTCAAGTTCCAAATTTAAAGTTCTCTCCGAGGATTCATCTAGTCAAGGTATATGGAGTTATGAACAAGGATACTCTTTCATCCTTGTACCCAAAATTTGCTTTTAAGTTACGATTCCATGATTTGCAAATTAGGGTTCATACCCAAAATATCTCATTCTGAGTTTATGAATTTTTAAGTGATATAAGTATTGAAGTGCATTCTTATATCATCTATTTATGCTTTGACTTGAAGATTTATATCATGAACTTCACTTCCTTATTGTCAATTGATATGGTAGAATGATTTTAAGAGAATTGTTGAGAATAAAGTTTTATTGTGAAATTCTAAAGATTTAAGTACATATGCTTTAAACCTCAAGCATGAGTTTTTGAGATTTCAAGAAGACTATGATCTTAAGTCTCTTTGATAATTGTTTACTAAGATTTAAAGAAAGAAGTGATCTTTCGATCCTAAGCTAAGATATTAAATCCAAAATCCACATTTGTTCATTTTGAGTCTGAATTAAAGCAAAGAGAAGCATAAATGGTTTTCATTCTATAAACTCTTATTGTATTTTAAGGTGGATTTCTTAAAGTTTGAGCATATAAGTAATAAGGGAGTAGTATTTAGCACCGAGTTCGGTATGGTTCCAAGGTCGCATGCCCTAGAACTACGAGCCAAAATAGGTTAAGATTATTCCCAATATGGATGAAGTTAAGGATAATGATCACTTAAGTTAAGGTTCTATTCCAATGGAAAGAGTAGAACATATCTCCCCAACATGGGTAAGATGTTGGACTCCATGTTAGCTCACATTGTTTATGTTGGTTAGAAGAACCTCCCTAATAAAAAATAAAAGTAAAGTTTTTATAACTAAGTGTTATGTCTCACAAAGTTATTCAATATGCTTTTTTATTCATGATTAATGATTTATCAACTGTCAGTTTTATTCAAGCGTAAGGTGAGTCATTTACGCTTAGCATGCATTATTTGAAAGTTTATATGAATATTCAGTTATTTTTTTACTTATGCATTCACCCCATGTACTCAGTACATTCCAGATGTACTGATCCACATATATGTCTATGTGTTATATTGTCTCATAATATAGGTATCAGTTGTAGTGCACACATATCATAATCAGACAGTTATAGCTTCCAGTCAGCAGATAATGAGTTTTTTTGATTCGAGGACTCAAGTCAACTATAATTTCAATACCATTTTTTTTATTTAGTCATAATAATTTGGGATGGCTGGGATCATGTCTCGGCTACCTATAGTCACTATTAGTAGAGGCTTCATAGACAATCAGTAGAGTTGATGTATTTAATTTCAGTTTGTCTTGTATAACCAAAGTGTAAATATTTTAAATAGTCTTGTTTTAAATGTGTTCAACTAAAGACTTCTCTTCTGCTTATTACTTCCAATTTTATGCAATTAAATTAGTAGCTCAAGAAATATGCCAATACAAGGGTTAGATTGGGATCACTTGTGGTCTTAAGTACCATGTGACATCCAGGAGGTAGTTTCGAGGTGTTACAAACTAATAGCTCCAAGTCTCAAAATGGTGAACAAAATAAGAAAAGAATTTTATAAACCCAGGTGCCAGGTAACGCTAAAGAGGCAATTACCTCTTTAGTGGTACCCGCTCAACATGTCAGTCCGCTAAAGCAAACAAGGTCTGCTTTAGCACCCTCCACTAAAATAAAAGAGGGTCACTAAAACGCTCTTATACAGCTGGTATCTGGATGCTAAAATCGCCAAGTGGTGTTTTAGCATCTGCCGCTAAAGTAGCTGAAGTGGCGCTTTAGCGGCTGCACCAGCTATGGAGACTTGGAAAATTTCAAGTCTCTGCAGACTCCTAGAGATTCATTTGGAATCTCGAGAATGCAAATGAACTATGCTGCCTATCAAATTCGACACTCTGGACTTAATGATGATATTAGAATTTCAAAAAAAAAATATAGAATTGACCCCCGAGACCTATTTACTCAACTTTTTGAACGGGTAGAAATGAGATACAAAAGCTGTAAAACTACACCAACTATGTTACCAATCTAAAATCAACATTCCAAATCTACTGATGTAGTTCAATTTGCCATCCGACACACGGATCAATAAATATTGACTAAAGTCAACTATAAGGCTTTTCAAGCCACCAAAACCACAAACTCGGACAAATCACACCAAAATTCATTGGGAACTATGTCAATCATTCCCACACCCCAGAAATACCTCAATGAAACCATGGATATGGGTAAAATTGTCAAATCACACAGAAATAAATATTTCACAAAAATCACCAAAAATCAGGTCATTACAATATTTATCTAGTTATGGGTATCTTGCGTAGCTTCTTTTAAATTCTGCAGGTAAGACATCAATTGTAATTCTTCTCGAATAATATTTTCACATACTAACAACTAATTGTTTGATTATTTCTTGCACAACTAAATAGAAAAACACATATATGTGATGAGAAAATCAATATGACATATTTGTGACAGTTTTATGACAAAATTCATCAATGGAAATTGAAAATTGATGGTTTTACATGTACTTATGCTATGACAGATTCTTCTATCACAAATGTTAGTTTTTTTGTTGTGGTGTATAGCATGTTACCATAAGTTGTAATTCACCTAGTAGTATAGACGTAACAATACTTTGCTTGTGTTTCAAATTTCAATAGTAACTTTCTTTTTCAATGTAACTTGATTTATTTACAACTTATTTTTGAACTTTTAAGAAAACTATTGTGTCAATTAGATGATTCTACTAAACTAATGAATTCACTTGGTATTTTATTCAGTTACTAGTAATATTTTGTCTGTCCATTTATATGACACACATCTTGTGTTAGTTTGAAGGGGAGCCTTGGAGTAATTGGTAAAGTTGTTGTCATGTGACCAGGAGGTCACAGGTTCAAGCCTTGTAAGCAGCCTCTTGCAAAAATGCAAGGTAAGGCTGCGTACGATACACCCTTGTGGTGGGACCCTCCCCCGACACTACGCATAGCAGTAGCTTTAGTGTACTGGGCTACCCTTTTATTTTTACATCTTGTGTTAGTCTGTAACATAAAGAATTTCATAGTTAGAAATAATTCACTTTAAAATTATCTTTTATCCTTATTGAAATAATTTATAGCCACACAAATGATCCATGAGTATTTTAGACCACAAATTTCAAAAGTCTTTTTTATATAAACTTTATTCCAAGTCAAATAGTGCTATTTACAATTCAGACGAAGAAACTAAGTAATTTTTGGTGAAGTGTTACGATTAGTAAAAAAATAATTGAATTTGAAAGCACTTCTTTCTCTACGTATAACAAATTTTGAAATGGTATCTGTCACGACCCAAACTAGGGCCTGGCTGTGACGGATATCCTAAACCATAAAGGCCCGGACGTCCTACTCTATCTGGTAGTCATACACAACATTCATATAATAAAAGAAAATGCGGAATTTACGATCTAATACGAAAACATGGTCATACTTTGGATTAAGTTTAACAATAAGGAATGAAATTCAAAAATCATTAACAACATGTAGAACAGTCTGTAAAATCTCTACTACATGAAAATTTGACAACTATCTGAAAACTTGGACAAGGCCCCCAATAGACCAAATCTGTAATAGATGACATAATCTAAAAGGACAGGCCTTCTGGAATAGAGAAGGCTCACCACTGCACAATTTGATCTATTGTCTGAATTAGCTACTGCTTATCGAGACCCCTAGACTGAGCCTCAAAACCTGAGAGGTAGGGGACGGGGTCAGTACACATGTACTGGTATGTTGAGAAAATCCAAAATAGTAATTTGTATTCAACATATATGAGACCAATTTAAAACAATTCATAAACATATCATGTAGTAAGAAATCTCATGGGCATTTTTGAGAGACTCTGAAAAATCATCTGAACTTTGTGAAACTCTTTGTTTTACTTCTGTGCTAGATGGTATACCCTACAACTCTGAAATTCCATGGGCTATATGGAATCTGCCATTAACTCGGCAGCCAAGCCCCCTACCCAAGTGTGCTGCAAAGGTCGGAGTCTCTGAATCTACTATGCCACACAGTCGTCGCCAGCGTACAGTAATAATCTACCTGTATCAGCAAATACAATTTTAGGCTAAGAGTTACTTGAACTCATGCCTTCTTTGGTTAACCACCTAACCCTCTTTATACCCATTTTTAGTTCTTTAAACATGCATGCTTTGAAGACATACTCTGAAAACATATTCTGTTATGGCATACATACTTATGGTATCGTCATACCATTAACTTGCAAGTCACATCTCTAAGCCATTGTTAGTTTATTATAATCTTTGTTTTCAAAACATAAAGTTTAGGACCACCATATCAGTAAATCAGTTCGAAGAACCCTTTCTTTAAATACTTATGTAAACACATGTATGCAACTCTCTTTGACAACATTTTAATGATACAAGGTGGTCATGTCAAAATTCTTCATCTTATGCAAATCTTTCTCTCTGTAACAACACACATTTATGTCAAGAAACTACCTCTCAAAATCTCTAAATCATGCTCAAAATACTATGTTATTTGAGTAAACTATTTTCAAGCCATAAATCATGCATTTCAAATCCTTCACATTAATATCATAAACTTAAGGTTATCACAAGACAGGGATTTCATAAGTGGTGCTCTCAAAAAATCTGCAATCTAAATCTTCATACATATACATATACATGTAAATCAATTTAAAGGGGGAAAAGGCCTAAAGACCAAATCAACAGTAAAATTAAACATTCATAATGTATAATAAAATCATGTATTTCAAAACCCCTTTTCTAAATTCATGCTTGATAATCTTTAAATCATGTTCTAGTGTTAACAAGCCCATGTAGTTTTTAGGATAAACCCCACGTACCTTAGATTATAAATTTTGGATGAGCACTTGCTTTTGGTACTCTATTTGTACTTTTGATGGATGATTCTAGAAGATCTTAGTTTTAGGATTCTAATTCTTGAATCAATTTTGGAATTTAATGATGAAATTTTGAGGGATCTTGAATCTTAGGTTGAGGCCCTAGGGTTTGGTTCTTGAGAGGATTTGAGAGAAAGGAGTGTATTTTTAATGAAATGGAGGTTTAATTCAATGTTTATGGAGTTATGGGGTGAAGGGAAAATACCAAAATACCCCTCCAAAACCATTTAGGAAATGCTGAATTTTAAAGGTGACGACCTTGGTTGATAGGTCGTCACATATGTGATAACTTATAACACCAGGTCGTCACTCAGAGGCTGATTTTTTTTTGAGTTACTTCCTTGGGCTGACGACATGGCTGATAGGTCATCACATATGTGATAACTTATCAGCTCAGGCCGTCACTTGTCGACAGACAGACACGTTGAAGTAAAATGGATATAACCTTTTTCTACGATCTTGGATTTTGGTAAAATTTATATCGTTGGAAACATAATTCGAAGATATTTCATTTGATATATATTAGGAAACACGGTTCATCATATACAAGGATTTATGGTCGATTTAATACAACCCAAGTTTCAACGCTCACTAAAACTCGAACGATAGGAAAACTTTCAAATAGTCCTTGAGTTTGGGGACCTCTATGATCTCAATTTATGATCAAATAGGTTACCACACAAACTAATTGATTAACATGCCAAATTTTCATAGGATTTATTGATTTTGGATCATCTACGCATAGAAACGATGATTTTTCATTCTAGCCCGAAATATGGGGTGTTACATTATCTCCCCCTTGGGATCATTCGTCCCCGAATGATGGGTAGGAATGTTGAAGTCTTAAAGGTATAAAATAAAGTTTACATGATATGTATTCTATGAAAGTATATAGCCGAGCTGAAATATTTAAACTTTTATCATGAAATTGAATTCCGAGTTGACTTGACTTTACTTGTTTTAAGGAGCTGATTCATGCTGAGTTTAGGATTTCCTTGAAGTGCTCATAATCCAATCATATATATTGAATTGAGAAGTGATAACTTATGCAAGTACGAACCATGAGCAACATGACTTAGATCATACCAGGGTACTACACTATCTGAGCTAAAATACTTGAAAAATTTTGAGATTATACGCTGAAATCTTATGCACTGAGTCATGAATAGATAGCTAATTCTGAAAAATGATGCTTGGAATGAATTGAATTCAAAATTTATATGGATAGAATAGATTATCTCTTGGGGATGGCCATACGCATGAGACTTTGGATAGTAGGACTGGGTGAAAAGGTGGAAAAATCATAGTAACTTGTCTGCCCGACTGTTAAACTGAATTACAGACTGAATTATATCGGACACTTATACTTAACTGGAGTATCTCTTCAGCACTCTTTCTAAAGAAGTTCAAGTATCACTAGGGAGCAAAGAATATTGGGCATGAGTTACACAAGACATCCAACTAAGGAATCACCACAATTACACTACTCTATAGCATGGAATAAAGACATATAACTCATAAACTAGGATAGAATTTCCAGGCCTTAGGCGATGCAACTTTTTATTTTCAAGCTTAGCACTCTCCTTGAATACTCCCTTAACTATACTATTCCCTTTAATTACCATACTCATTCAATTCAGCTTAAAATTCTCATATGGGTATCGATAAATCTTTCTACTAATATCTAAAGTAGCTTAAATCCTCTCACCGTGATCAAACCTAATTCTAAATCACAAAATACAACACGCTACACCACTATATTATTCTAAAACATATGATTCAACCTTCTATATTTTTTTATCACATCCTAAGCATAATGTGTCCTACCACTTCAATGACTAACTCTGAACTCTTACTATGGATTCACTAGCGCATATTGCGTTCCTCCACATAAATCCCAACATATCATTCAAGCCTATCTTTATAACCACATATGAAATTCAAGGCAAACACCTATAACTACATACTTCACATAGTCTCTAAACCATTGTCAATATAACTCCCATGTGTTACCCCAAGAACATACATACATAAATTTCCACTAACCATCACATGTATTAAAGACTTCGCCCCAAATCTTACTTCACACTTATGGCCTCATCCAAAACAAGCATACAATGATCTTTTATCAACAAGAACCATTTACTCATCACCACTATCATTACATAAGGAGGAGTCACTAAAATTTTAGAACATAAGACTTTGAAGTATGGAAGGAAAATATACAAAACTCGACACTTAAATGAGGCATGAGGAACAACGAATCAACATCAGGGATTCATCAAAGTGATCTGAATTGGGACATACATGACTATAAGCTGAATCTCATCAATCGTAATGAGTATAGCATGAATTATTGGAACTGAGCACACTATAAAGCGTGAGTACATGAGTCATGAGCTGCATGACCTGAATTTAAAGTTCATAACACATAGAATGTGATTTCGACTACTGAATGAACTGGAACTCCTTATTTTTGAACTGGAAGAGTACATGACTCTTAATCATATGCATGAACATGAACTATAACCATGGAACTGAATCATAAGACATGAGTAGGTATTTGGATCACTGAAAAATACTAAGATAAGAATGGGTTGAGTCTTACCCTCACTTTCTGATATTCTATATCATACTGGCATCACTACTAGAATCTGAGAGCCTGACTTGGTTACTTATTCTATCATCTCCCCCTTGGATTTAAGCCATCATATTAAGTTCAAGAGATCCCTTACTAAACTCTAAACTAAACTACACTCACTGCACTCTGGGGTCTGGAATACGACAATACACGTAATTAATAGAACTTAATCCGAATGACTACACCTGGAAGTGGAAAAAGCCACTTATAATACCACCTTCTGAGACACACTCTATCATTCTATAGCCTCAATAGTCATCACATAATACTAGAACACTTACATACTTCGGAT